>NC_137812.1:30340010-30497510 GCF_963921795.1 Nannobrachium achirus | reverse complement strand
TCATTTTTGCCACATTCATGCAAAGGGAGCACTTCGCTGTTACTACGTGTCATCTTTTCGACACCCGACCCAAACCCTTACCCTAACCCTAACCTCCTCGAGGTCGCAGTCGATAGTAAACTGCGACCTACGGTCGCAATCAATATTTAATATGAATGGTCTTTTGTCAGGTGTGTGTGCTCTGCATTTAACACAAATAACCAGATGTGCAAAGGTAAAAAAATTCAACAAAATAGCCTTTCTTTGACCCCTCCAGAATGAGAAAACAGGGAACAAGGAATCCTGACAAATTATATTATAAAATATTCTTGTTTGATGGTGCTGGCAGGGCATTTATAGTACAATTTAGCAGTGTTGATTTTGTCGACTAAAACTATGATGAAAGATTTTTGTCAACTGCGTTTTTTTCACTGACGAAAACTAAATAAAAACTAAATAAAAACTAAGCTGTGATGACTAAAACTAAGACTAAATATATTGACAATTTCGTCAACGAAATAAAAAACTAGACTAAAATGTTGGGGAGGGACTAGTGGAGAAGAGAGTCATTTTATGTTTGGTTGCTCTCCGGTAGGCCTATAGCATGCATGCTGAAGTATAAAATAAGTCATTACGATGCCATCAAGGCCTGCCAAAATACATTTCAGTTGACTAAATGAACTGTAGAGTTAGTTGCCTAAAACCTGATGATATTCAGTCAACTAAAACTAGACTAAAACTAAAACTTTTCAGATGAATAAATTATGAGTACTACAACTAAATTACTTTTTTTATTCAAAAGACTATGACTAAAACTAAATAAAAATTTGCTGTCAAAATCAACCCTGCTTTAGAAATGAATCAGCGGGCCATTTAAAATGTGTCCTCGGCCGCTTTTGGCCCCCGGGGCTGCACTTTGGACACCCCTGGGTTAAAAAAAAGAAAAAGAATCCTATCATACAAAGATTTGGCGGCCCTTCTGTAGTAACTCTGAGGATCCCCTAGGGGTCCCAGACCCCCTGTTGAAGACTTCCAAAGCCTGTTTTTAATTCTTTGCATGGTTACTTGCACTTTGGCTTTGGAGGGCTGCTGTATACAGCAGATAGAGGCTCCACTCGTACACAGACAGACCCGCAGAGAAGTTGCTTTCTCATCAAGCAACTCCATCTGTCTGTGTCTTTTAACTCTGTCTGTCACAGTGAGGTGGTGAGGTGGTGGGTGGACACTGATGAGCACAGCCATCGGTACATGATGCCAGCAGCCCACTGGCAGCCAGTGCTCCTCTGCCCTGTTAACCCATTTAGACCTAGAATTATTGAATGCTTTAACTATTGAAAAATAGCAGATACACAAGCTCACACATCTGCTATTTCTGAAAAATCGTGAAAATGTGTGCACATTTTTCAATATATATTTTTCAAAGCAGACTTTTGTAACTCAAATCTCTGCTTCTGGGAGGGTCCCTGGAACAACATATTTTGAGATGGGGGTCTGCGCCCAAATAAATGTCATTTTGGGGGTCCTTGACATGAAAAAGTTTGAGAACCACTGATTTAGAGGAAGGATTTAGAAGTCGTGTCAAAGATATTCAAAGACTTGCACACATTTTCACGATTTTTCAAAAATAGCAGATCTACAAGCTCGCAGCGCGGCACTCGGTGCCGCGCTGTGAGCTTGTATATCTGCTATTTTTCAATA
This sequence comes from Nannobrachium achirus, assembly GCF_963921795.1. Classification (NCBI taxonomy): domain Eukaryota; kingdom Metazoa; phylum Chordata; class Actinopteri; order Myctophiformes; family Myctophidae; genus Nannobrachium; species Nannobrachium achirus. The sequence continues at coordinate 30,495,833 of NC_137812.1, read as the reverse complement.
GTTAAAGCACAAAATAATGGTTAAAGTGGTTAAAATCTAACGCGACTCGTTCCAGATATTTGAGGGTTAATTAATGGGGAACATCTGCTGAGTGCAGCAGAGACGAGCGAGGAGCATAAATCTAGAGAAGGAAGCGCTGGAGGCAGAGGGTAATTAACTGAGAGCTCAGTTTCCCATCACTCTCCTAGACTGAGTGACAGTGGTGGGGAAAAAGTATTCTGATTTCTTTACGTAAGTAAAAGTGTCTATACCGCAATGTAGAAATAGCCTTCAAAAAAAGGCCTGTATTACCGGTAACACTTCTGCTCGAGAAAAGTACTCATTACGAATTTCACAAATAAATAAATGTAATTATATATATTTTTTTAAATAGCTGTTCTACAAGCTCGCAATGCGACACATTGAGAGCTTGTAGATCAGAGTTATGTTTAATAGCCAAATTAAAACAGGGGTTAATTGGTTAATATTTGCTTGTAAAAGATTATCTAAATCTGCAAAATAACTAACTAAAGTTTTCAAATAGTTGTAGTGGAGTAAAAAGTATAAAGTGTCAAAAAGTACCTAAAAGTTTAAGTGCAGCAACCCCTAGTGCAGGGGTTCCCAAACCCTTTTGGCTCAGGGCACCCCTATAAAAAAAGTATTTTTCATCCGAGGCACCCCTACATTATATTCATAACTTTCACTTCCATCACCTACATATGTATGGCATATTTTAGCGATTATGTTGTGAGGAAAAGGTTGAGATAATAGCCATTTTGGTTAGAACTGACTGAAAATAACTTTGTTCTTCAAGTTTAAAAGTATACTAAATATATTTTTTAGTGTCCAAATAAATTCCAAATATTATCAAATGATCTCGCGTCACCCACTTTGAAAACCCCTGGCCTAGAGTATTATGTACTTAAGGGCTGTCCATACTGTCTCCGACCACCGAACCTTTCGTGCAGCTTTCCAAACTCTAATTCGGGGTAATGCTTTTCAGAAGACACGAGTGACCTCATTTTGTAGTTGAACCGGACCTTTCCGACTAAAAGTTTGATGGTCGGAGACAGTATGGACAGTTACTTTCCACCGCTGCTGAGTGACGGACTGAAGGACAGACTGACAGACATTACATCAATATTACAGCATCCATTCCAAGGTGACTGTTTAGAGAGTGCAAAGAAGATTGATAAAAGTCCAGGAGAGAGGTAGAAAGCAATGCACTGTGTGAGGCATTATGTGCTTGTAGATCTGCTATTTTCACTAGTTTTGTGCAACAGTCTTGTATGATGAAGCAGGGCTTTACTTTACAAAAAAACGTACACATTTGAAACTCGGAAATACAAGGTTTCTGCCCGACAGTGACAATATATCCCCATTGTTTCCTCTGAGAGTATACCGATGGAACCAAATAGACCTGTAACACAGAGTGTACCAAGGGAACTAAATGGACCCTGGTACAGAGAGATGGGATGTTGAGAGGGGATACAGAGAGAGGGGAAGAGGGGGAGAGAGGGGTCAGTAATATGTCATGTTATCCCCAAGGCCTTGGCTTTAAGATCTGGCGGTGTGGTGAGGGGCCACTGATTGGAAAAGTCTTCGTTTTTCTACCAAGGTCACCCTGTGGATACAAGCAATTTCTCTGTTGGTACTCGTGGGTTGATTTCAAATGGATGGTATAGAGTCCACACCACAACTATAACGACAACTATAGTCGTGGACGGTTTTGCTTGGATCACTTTCAGTGTGATTTTATCAACGATAGAAGCAGCCATTCAAAATCCATCGGACATCTGGGATGCAAATCTGCCACTCACCCTCCGAAAGTTTAATTAATGTCGATGAGGAGACTATTATGAATTAAGCAAACAGCGCTAGCTGTTAGGCTGTCATGACCTTAGGTTAGTTAGGGTTTAATACTGTATGTCACCTTAGGTTAGTTAGGGTATAATATGTCACCTTAGGTTAGTTAGGGTATAATATCTCACCTACTTATAATTAATAATCAGAGTCAGTTTATATCCTATATATATCCTATTACATGTCACAGAATAATAGACCCAAATACCATTACGTTTCCTGTTCCGTGTTTAATTGCTTCTGGGCTTAATAACACAAAACAATCTGTTTACCTAAAATATGTCTTTGGACAGAACCCAAATAGGATAGCTATTGATTTTTATGTGAAGGGAATCAGATAGTAGACGAGAGAGAGAGAGAGAGAGAGAGAGAGAGAGAGAGAGAGAGAGAGAGCGCGAGCGAGCACACACAACGAGAGAGAGAGAGGGGAGTGAAAGAAGTAAAAGTGAGGGAAAAAAGATAGAAAAACTGATATGAGACTGATATAGCGAGACCAACCGGGAGAGAAAGGAACAGAGGGAGGGGAAAAGACAGGCAAAAACAAAGGACGATGGAAAAAGAGATCGAAGCCCAGTTGTGGTAGATTGCGTTGCCTAATCAAGCGTGTCAAGAGGTAATTTCAGCTCACACCAGTGGGCATGGTGTTGCTGGATTAGAGCAGACAGCCTCCATCTCTGAGCCAATCAGACCCCTGGACCACCACCTCGCTGCCTGAACATGCACCCCATCTAATGCTGGCTTATTGACTCTTTCTACAGGCCATCTCTCCTCATGGCTCACTCAATGATGGACACACCTTATTATCCATTGTATATCCAATGTACTTATGGAAGCACAATTTGCTATAGGCAGATGCACGTGCTAGCGTACGTGTGCGTGTGCGTGTGTGTTACTGTGAACAGAAGGTAGAAAATCACACCCAATGTGAAGTGAGCGGTGGTCGTGCTTGCATAACGTCTTCAGACTAGGATTTGACTCTAGGATGTACAGGCTATGCTACACACACACGTTTTGCTATGGCAAAACGCTGAGGAAAAAGGCTACAGACACACGCACAGCCACTCTATGGAGTGGCTATGCTACACACACGTTTTGCTATGGCATCTTTAACGCCCTTTATCTCTGATGTTTGTTTTATGGCTAAAACTGTGGCGTGGTGCGGCAAAATGTCCAAATTTTGATCCGCAATGAACAGCTATGATCAACACTAGTCCATACAGTATAGTTACACTAGTAAGACACCTGAGGGTGGAATGCGACCTCAGGGTGACATGCGATCGCGCCAATTCTTGACTATCTGGCCAACCACAGCGTTTCTCTGACGATTCTAGTTGTTATCATTCTGGGGGGAGTTTGTTCATGTTTTTGTGAGGGTATCAACCCTAGGAGACACGGGGAGAACATGCAAACTCCACACAGAAAGGCCCTATCGCCAACCCCACCTAGGGTGTGAGCGATAGGGCCTAAACATGGAGATGTGGAGAACACTATATATGAAGATAGTCCAGTCCATCATGTCATATGGGACTACCGTCATAGACAGTAGCCATTGTTAGGCCGGAGTCAATGGCTGTCTGTCTGACTGTCTGTACAGGAAGTGATGTCACATGACATACTTTTTATGCCCATATATGAGTCATTCTGTACCACATCTCCATGTTTAGGCCAAACAGGTTTGCTCCATTTCTCCATGTATAGGTCCAAATGACCTCGCCCTAAAGGGCGAGGTCGCGCCAATTCTTGACCATCTGGCCAACCACAGCGTTTCTCTGACGATTCTAGTTGTTGTCATTCTGGGGGGAGTTTGTTCATGTTTTTGTGAGGGTATCAACCCTAGGAGACACGGGGAGAACATGCAAACTCCACACAGAAAGGCCCTATCGCTCACACCCTAGGTTGGGTTGGCGATGGGGCCTTTCTGTGTGGAGTTTGCCTAAACATGGAGATGTGGTACAGAAGGACTCATATATGGGCATAAAAAGTATGTCATGTGACATCACTTCCTGTACAGACAGTCAGACAGACAGCCATTGACTCCGACCTAACAATAGCTACTGTCTATGACGGTAGTTCCATATGACATATTGGACTAGACTATCTCCATATATAGTGTTATCCACATCTCCATGTTAGGACTCATATATGGGCATAAAAAGTATGTCATGTGACATCACTTCCTGTACAGACAGTCAGCCATTGACTCCGGATTAACAATGGCTACTGTCTATGACGGTAGTCCCATATGACATATTGGACTAGACTATCTCCATATATAGTGTTATCCACATCTCCATGTTTAGACAGCCAATGACTCCGGCCTAACAATGGTTACTTTCTATGACGTTAGTCCCATATGACATGATGGACTGGACTATCTCCATATATAGTGTTATCCACATTTCGTGTAGCCGCCCTGTACAGGAAATGATGTCACAACTCGCTGACATCACACTGACATCACAGAGGATACGGACGGTCACGAGGATACGGAAGGAAGGAAGGACACTCAAGTGACACGGTTCTTCAGAGTATATGCGACCTTCGGTCGCAACAATAACATCCTGTCTGCGCTCATGTGACCAAGTGACGTCATGACGCATGCATTGACGCAGCAGGGCCGGATTCAATACAATGGTGGTGGGCCTGGGCAGCGAGAGGGGATAAATGGGGCAATCCAGGGGCACCCGATGTGTTAACTCATTTAGTGCTCCAGAAATTAACAGATTAAAATGTCCAGCGTGCCTCCCGCAGGCTGCATCCACGACCGGTGTCTTATTTTGAAGGCCAGAAGTCCATAGCGTAAACACTTCCGGTTTGACGTCATCACGTCCTTCACCGGAATCGCTCGTCATCAACATACTGTTGTGTAATGGCGGATCGGTGCTTTTCAACATGTGTTATATAAGCGAGAATCTACTGCCATCCTCCCTTTGAAAGTGTTGTTTCGAGATAATGGACATTATAGATGAGATTCCCCGTCTGCCTCAATTTTATGGGACTACTATTTTGTGCTCGTGGATCCGTGATGATGAATCGGCGAGTGCGATCGTGTCAGGACCTTCCGCCGGAGTACAGGGTAGGAGAACCGCCGTTACAGTAATAGAGTACTTTTCACGAGTATACTCGGGATCGGCAGCATGTGCTACTCGAGTATTTTTCACGAGTATTCTCGGGATCGGCGCTAATTGAGTTAATAACTATTAAAAGTAATGGTGCTGTTCTGTTACCAAAATACTGTCTGGCCAGGGGCTGCTGAAATAGCGCCATATCGGTGCTGAAAAATGTCTGTAGCACACTGATGAAGTGAAAATATTCTGCAGTTGCAAACATTATCCAATGCATCTGCGAGGATCTACTATATAAAGAGAGAGAGAGAGAGAGAGACAGAGAGGGAGCGAGAGAGAGAGAGAGAGAGAGAGAGAGAGAGAGAGAGAGAGAGAGAGAGAGGGAGGAAGAGAGAGAGAGGGCCTATTTCACTCAAGCAATGACCAAAACCTGAACACACTGATCAAGGCATCGCTGATTGACACATCGTCAAGCTGACGATGGTTATAATTAGTCTGGTTGCCCCTGCAGGGCAACTATACTATACTACTTGTCCGACTTTATTTTTCCATCCACGCCAGATAAACTTTATTTTGCCACGCTACTCCTCCCACATATGTCAAATCAGCTTCATCGGGACACGCAGGGGTGCATTTTACTAAAAGATACGTTATATAGTTTAATTTATATAAATGTATTATTCATGAATTAATTTTCTCTATTGACTGCAATGTGACCCGTGTCACGGCAACCACACTTGCAATTTCCAATTGCATCTTTCTAGTATTAATAAATAATAACACTTTTCTGCTTGTAATAAATAAAAGTGCACATAGGACTAACATTATATCTTGGTATCCAAACATTAAACCTATACCGCATGATTGTTGCCACACCACACCAGTTATGCTGATGCCAGCCATACTGCTACATTGCTGCAGTACTGACAATTGTAAGAAAAAAGAAATCAGGTAGCTTTGCTACTTTCTCCTCCTGTACTTTTCCCTCTTGTATTTTCTTGCTGCGGCTTTTATGTTTTATGTCTGCTCGCTCAGCTTGCAGACTTGCAGCTGCTTGTCAGTCTTGACATTCAGATTTTACGCCTAAATATAAAGACAGGTATATACTTCCAAGGTGGCAATTTAAATCAATCACAAGGGCCCGCTCTCTTCCCAACACCCATCTGAGGCAACACAATTTTGAGATGGCAGTATATACACAGTACTTTCATCGTGGTAAGCCACAACTCTCATTAAATGCAAGGAAATAGAATACAAAATCCTATGAGGCTCCAAGCACTTTTACATGGTGTCATATTGGTGTAATCATTTTCCAATAATGCCATCTTATACTTACTATACAACATTACCTCACTTGATATAAGCTTTAATCCTATGATACTGCAAGAGAGTGGGCCAGGCCGTCACCACTATAGACCGTTTTCCTGAGCACTCCCCTGTGGAGAGCGCCGCCACCATTGCCACGGAGTAAACTGCAACTAGAGGTGGAGTAGGAGTAAAGTTATTGAAAATGGGAAATACTCAAGTAAAGTACAAATCAACATTGTACTTAAGTACAGTACTTAAGTAAATGTAGGCTACAAGTGACTTTACACTACTGTTTGCACCGCAGCTAAAGGCAGCGGTACCCTCTAGAGCAGGGTTCCCCAATTAGTTTTCCCCAAGGGCCAAATTATGTCTAGGGTACCAACCTGAGGGCCACAACATTGCGGGGGGCGACGGCGGCGTTTCCACTACTCCAGCGACAGTTCAGATATACAAGTGTTTGGTTGCTCTTATACCACCATTAATATAATTATTATGAGAAATACACTCCTTAAAGTTGAAACAAAATAAGTTAAAATTAAGAACCAATTAACCATTCTACTTGAAAATTATGCATCTGTATAACAGCAGCTAGTTGACAGTGCAGACATATAATTGCCTTCCTCTGATCCATTAACGAGGGGCCATCAACTACTGGCATCAGTTGGACACAGACACACACACACACACCTTCCCTTTGCAGTTCTCTGTGTCTGTTTCATTTTCTTCAAAAGCCCTTGAATATTGATTGATGATTAAGGATTACTGTGATTATGGTAAGCTTACGTTTCATATCGCACTCGCCAAACCTGTAACTTTCACCAGTCCCCGAAAATATTGTTTAAAAAAAAAGAAAATACGGTTGGTGGGGGCCGGACAAAACCCCCCCACGGGCCGCAAATGGCCCGTGGGTCGCCTATTGGAGGACCCTGCTCTACAGGGTGTCACTCAGGAAATCAGTCTACCGTATATCAGTCACTCACTCACACTTGCTGTAAGGTCTGACTCATAGAATAGCCAGTACTTTATGGAATTAGAACCAGTGGTTTCTTTATTTTGTTTCCAATGCAGAAACTCTACAAGTTGTTAATTATAGACAGCCCTAAGAGATTTTAAAGGGAACCTAAACCTAGGCCAATATTGTGAATTTGCTGCCATTTCATTTAAAGCTCATCTTATGACTTATCACACAGTTGAAGAGCTGGACCTCTCCAGAGAACTGGAGGGTTTTCATGTGGAGAATGAGAATTTGTGAGTTACGCATAAAAAAAAGAAAAAAGAAGAATAGAAATAGAGATATAAAGGACACACTTGATGAATCCTCGCTGCTTCTCGCTCCAAGCGGCTTGGGGAACCTCCTCTTTCCTCACTCCCGGCTCCGCCAAAAGCAAATCAACATTTGGGACGCAAATGATTTCCAAGTCCCGCTGGAGGGCCGAATGCAGAGGAAGTTTGGGTCTTGGAATTTGGCTAATGTGATCATGGCAAATGCTACTTGTCAATAGTATTATGAAGTATACAGCACCATGGTGTACCAAGCTCAGCCCAGGCATTTGACGGTTTTTAATCTTTCAGATGGCAGCAAATTCACAGACCTAGTGCCCTAGGGTTTAGCACTACTTTAATCAGCACAACGAGCACTGGGGCTCCAGAGGGCAAGTGTGCTTGTTTAAATTCAAGTGGGTGGAAGCTGCATCAGTATAAATCTATGATGAGTGTGTGTAAGTTCATTACGTCTGCAAGGCACGTGGCTCCATTATGGTCTCTCTCAGCAGCACACCATCACTTACATGCTAGGATGTTGACGGCATCCATGTTGTGTGAGGTCCTTCATGTGTGTCATCATTTACGCTTTGGGCTCCTTGAAATCGTCTCCTGTCAAGTGGCCCCATTTTCATGAATACCTAATGTTTCCTAAGCTTTCTTACAGATTTGGCCTCCTTCAAACGCATAAACACCCACACGCTCGATATAACGCACCAGTGTTTATGAAGTGAACACACACACACGCGCGTGCACGCGCGCACGCACGCGCGCACACACACACGCGTGCGCGCGCACGCACGCACGCACGCACACACACACACACACACACACACATACACACACACCGATCCCATTTCCTCCCCTCTTCCCACATTATGCAATTTGCAACAAGGTATAAACCTCTGCTGTCACATTGAGCTGCTCATCATTTCAGAATGCATGCAGTGCCATATACATACCGTATATTCCAGAGCCATATGGGGGTGAATACTCTATACGAGCCACTCAACTACCTCCCCTGTGACGTTGATGATGGGCAATAATTTCTCCATCCATTTTATATAACTCAGACAAACCGTTTAAAAAATGTCCTGCCTTTCTGGGACAAAGTTGCTAATCTACGCAATTGTTGGCACAGCAGACAATCGGTTTAGTTTTTCAATAATGCTGATCATTTAACTTCCCTTTTATACAAAGTGCCTCACTTGATCACGATAGTGATCTGATAATGGTGATAAAATAAATAGAAGTCCTTCTCCGTGTTCAGGTTATTGTCAGGCTGTCCAACCAACATCTGTACATACAGTAGGGTTTATACACGTCTCACTCATGCGAGAATTTAACTTTACATATTCCTCATTACATTTTCCAAGCAAGCGTTGTACTCCTAGACCTAGAGTGTCAACAACATGTGATTTTAATACAGAATCCTATGTCTCATACATAACTGACAGCCATCTCATCAGCCAGCTGCTACTGTATGTCATATAACCATCTGGAGACATCTCTCTTTTTAACAATGTATTGTACACACACAGAGAGACAGAGAGAGACAGACAGACAGAGAGAACTAAACACATGAATCCTTAAGCTAGGATTCATAAAACAAAGAGGCAATAAAACAAACTAGACGTAGGAGTTTACAATAAAGCATACTAACGGCTCTTGCTCCCTTGCATTTCAAGCTCTTTTGCTTGTGAGCTTGCATGCATTATTAGTGCCTTCTCACCGACAGTGGAGGAAACCATGCAAGGCACCAACCTCATCGGGAGTATTTGGGGTTCAGTATCAGTATTGATCAGTATCTTTTCAATTAATTCAGTACAAATGGAAACAAGCCATAGTGCTTTCTTGGATTTAAATCCTTTTAGCAAACCTCTAAGCTGACCAAATTCCCTTGCTTTTTTCTGCAAACTGATAGACATAGACACAAAGACAGTGAAAAGTATATACTCTCTGAGTGTCCGTGGGCGCAACTGTTGGGAGAGGATAACGTGTATGAAAAACCCAGGTTTAAGGCCCATTCCCACTGGGCCAGATAACAGATATCTGGAGATATTTCTCCAGATATTTTTCCATGCAAAGTGGATGGTAGATACAGATAAAAAAAAGGTCTACCACAGATATTTGCCACAGATACTTTTATCTGTGGCAAATATTTTTTTTTATCTGTATCTATCATCCACTTTGCATGGAAAGATATCTGGAGAAATATCTCCAGATATCTGTTATCTGGCCCAGTGGGAATGGGCCTTAAGTCTTAATTAGGCCTTTAGGAGACCATGCACAACCAGGGCATGGTAACTAAGTGCATTTAACTAAGTACTGTACTTACACTAAGTACTTTTATACTTTATACTTCTACTCCATTACATTTCAGAGGTAAATATAGTATTTTTACTGTCTTTTATTTCACAGCTTTAGTTACTAGCTACGAGTGGCACTATAGGTCTAGTCTAGGTGTCACATGGACGGACCACATCAGAAATGTGGTCCTCTACAGGGACCTACCACGGTTTACAGACAATTGCTAAAAAGAGAAGGATGAGGCTGGCATGGCAGTGAGTCAGGCACCTGGAACTAGTGGCAAGCAAACTGACACTGTGGGAGCCAACACAGTCCTAGAGTAGACCGTTAGCTCTCATTCAATGCACACATACTGTACACATTGCATCAGTCACCCGATCCTGTAGATAGTATAACTTTAAGAGTGTCTAAATTGTAAATTGTTAGATGAATTGAATGCAGGGCTTTTAATTGTAACAAATTAGCAGGTCATTCGGTCAGTCTACCATGTCTTCTTCTCGCTTCCCATCTCTACTTCTCAATCTATCATCTTCTTCTCCTCTATGCCTTATTTCACTCCTTCTCTTGTTTTTATACAGTTGTCTCTTGGCAAATATATTTACATTGCAGCAATGTTGCACAAAGTGGCAGAAACACAAGAGTGGACACATGCACACACCACACGCATGCACGCGCACATGGACAGTACACACATGTACACATGCTGGATTAAACACAGACTGATTGTCGATTTATGCAGGCTTTAGTGGTGTCGACTTCCCACTGAAAGGTTATCAATACTGAAAGCTATTGTTAGTTGAAATAAAAAGCTCTGATGGAGCTTGACTGCGTGGCTTTGATCTAATCAATTACCGCCACCCCCGCAAAAAAGAAAACCTACGTGTCACTGGGATAATTATTTTTCTGATGGCAATTAGTGTTGGGGGAGGGGGGCCCGTCCAACAGTGGCTGTTGCTGTGGGGGCAGAGGAGAGGAGACAAGGTGGAAAGAGAGAAAGAGTCGAGACCTGAGAATGAGTAAAATGGGGGTGGAAGGATGGAGGTGACACGGAAAGAGTGAGATGAAAAGAGAGGTGGTGGTGGGGGGCGAAGCAATAAATAGCAACTCCCATCCCATGTCATCTAATCTCCAAACTGATTAGACAGACGCCTCCCATGCTTCCACAAGTAAACTATCGCCCTGTCTAACACATCACATCACTGCACACACAAACACAAACACATGTGCGCTCGCGCAATTACATCGTAAACACACACACACACACACACACACACACACACACGCACGCACACACACACCCAGCTGATGAGGCCGAGGGCTGCCTGCAATACATGAGTAAGCGATAGATGAGAGAGAGGAAGGTAAGCAGATGACACCAGAGAGAAAGAGAGATACAGAAGGAGGATGACAGCAGGGCTAAAAAGAGAGCAGTCCACGTAATTAATGTGCAAGGCTCTGCCGGTGGCTTGATGAATGATGGAGACCCCCTGACTCCTAATTGAGAATGTGGGAGCAGGCGTTTGGTGTCACTGGGAAAAGCTGTCTGTCAGTGACTTTTGACTTTTAACTACTGACTCAGTATTAATCAGTGCACTTGCAAATGGACTACAAAAGGATTCACATTGATGGACATTAAGGAATGCCTCAATGTATAAAAGTATAACTGTATCGTATTAGTATGAAAGTATAACTGTGGAGAGACTGTACTGTACATACAGTAAATTCATCAAGATATTCCAAACAGAGATATCTTTTGAGTCCCAAAGCTTTGAGGCACCAGATTATTCACGTTGTTATCTCCACTGTCAATAAAAGCTTGTGAACAGAACTGTTGTGATATTGGATGCTGATCTTAACTTCCAGAAACACACATCTAATATCTCCAAGAAGGGGTTTAACTCCAGATAACGCTTATCTTAACTTCTCTTAACTCACTCCCAGACCACCAGTCAAACAAATAATTGATTTTAAATTCATTCTTGTTTTTAAAACTATGAATGACATACACATACAGTAGCAACTTCCTTGAGTTCAATTCTGAACTACTGTTTGTAGTCCACAAACCGCATTCATACACAACAGTTACTCCCCTCCAGCTGGTGAGAAAGCCTTGGCAATTGCATCGTCAGTACTATCTGTTTTGATGGTATGCAAATTGCCACAGGTCCATGGGCATTGGACAGATGATGCTATTCACCAAGCTCTCGAAGCATTTGCTGATAATTGAGGTGGATGGACACGAAGCCCATGGGAACAACAGCCTGAGAGAGGGAGAGGTTGAAAATACCTGCTCACACACTCCTGCCAACTGGTGTTGACATGCAGGGGCGTCACAAGGGGGGGAAAAGTGGGACTGAGTTACTAGGGCCCAAGGTGGAGGGGCCTTAATTATTTTATACTTTAGCTATTGAAAAATAGCAGATATACAAGCTCACAGCGCGGCACCGAGTGCAGCGCTGTGAGCTTGTAGATCTGCTATTTTTGAAAAGTCGTGAAAATGTGTGCAAATCTTTTTTAACATTTGTAACTCAAATTTTGCTTCTGGGGGGTCCCTGGAACTAAATATTTTGAATAGGGGGTCCGTGGCCAAAATACATATCATTTTGGGGGTCCTTTACATGAAAATGTTTGAGCACCACTGACATAGAAATATAAGTATTTGAAATATTCAAATAATATTTTTGAAAAATAGCAGATCTACAAGCTCGCAGTGAGCTTGTAGATCTGCTATTTTTTCTAAATGGGTTAAATGGGTTAAACCCCCTCCCCCTATGAAGAACATTCATGGGGGTGGCCGCAGTGAATCCTTGTACCCAGGGCCCAGAATTTGGTGACACCCCTGATGACATGCTCTTGAGGACGCGACCCAGGATGCCCTGCAGCTTCACGGAGGTTCACCCCCTTAACATTATTATTCCCAGAGGAGTGCCAGAACATCTCCCAGTCCATGTGATCAAAGCAGTCTTGTATAGGATCTGATTGTTCAGACCAGCACTGAATCTGCCTCACAGTGACTGGCTCCTGTTTCTGTCTCTGCTTGTATAGGTGTGGAGTAGCTGAATAGTTGTGTAATCTGATTTGCTAAACAGTGCCTATAGCCATCCCAGAAGGGGGTGTAATTTTGACCTAGTGTCAAGTGTCCCCTCGAGTGTTGCTCATACAGTAATTGCTGACAGTTAATATTTAGCTAATATTGCAGGAGCATGCAGGGGAAATGACCCAAGACTTTATTTCTATCGTTTAGTGCGTTGTTTTGGAGTTTATAACCAGATTCTGTTCACTGATCATCACTGTACTTCTCTGGGTAGCCAGAATGGGTCATAAGGTACTCTCCTTACTCAGGCATAGCTTTATTATTTGGGCTACTTATGTTGCTTCCACATTACTACTTTGGTAAGTGCATGCCGCCAGCATACATTTTGTTTATCTCACCAATATTTGCAATTACAATCATGGCAAGATAACTAGACAACACAAACCTCTTCCAAAGTTTAATTGTGCTTTAGCAAGGAGGATGCATTTACTGTTATTTGATTTTGCTTACTCATCCCTCCTCAACAAATTGCAATTAGCATTACCATCAGATCCCCAGCAAAGCACCTACTGAACATGCAAGTAAGGTGGTTATGGCCTACTGTATACTTTTATAACTATGGTTCTTATAAAAAATACTATTTGACCTCAAAGGAGTGCGCCTTGCTTTTTTATCAGTTACATAACTTGGCCCATATCTAGAATGCCAGACATTAACTGGCTTGTAAATATAGATGAATCCACAGAGCGCTGCCCTAGCTGTGTCACGGTGGCAAGCAGTGCCGCTTGTCACAGCAGTTATGATTGCGGCTCTGTGGAATCGTCTACAGTATAGAGCCTTGTTAATCGTATAGCATATATTACATTGCCTCAGACAGCAGGTTAGTTCAGTAAATGTTGGCTTTGTGAGCCAAGGTAAAATAGAAAGTGACCCCATAATATAACAAAACATGTTGTTTCTATTTATATTCAAGATATAGGTTCTGTAAAGTTGCCCGAGCGGCCAAGGCTCCAAAAACAGTCCAAGATATCTTTTAAGGGTTTTATTTGTCCCAAAGCCTTCTCCATCAAGCATAAGTGCAGTTAACAGTGAATTTCTAGTTGCAAAAATAAGACTGGCCAAAAATACAAAAAGTGAGAAATGCAGAATAATAAATAAACACTCAGGCAAACACCAATAAAACAAATCCCAACAGGTTAAGAACTCTCTTCAGCAAACACCTTGATCACAACAAGGCCCTGTAGTTCCCCTTCAAGGTTGTTCTTTGTGCTACTGCCCACACCTAGTTAACCTCACTGTCTCTGCAGCCTCCTTTAAATAGGAGTGGATCCTACCACAGGACACAGCACCGGAGCAGAGGCGAGACAGACCATAAATGTCTCTGAACCATGCAAATCTTTAAAAAGAAGGTTCCCTGTTTCGATCCCTGGCTCCAGGCACGGATTATGGCTTGTGCAGTATGTGCACGTGCACAGGGCCCCGAGCCAATAGGAATATGCTAACTGGGGTTATTAACTACAGACATCCATAGGACATGTGGATAGCTTTTACATTTACCATACGTGAACAAAGGTTTTCGGCGCTGTTCAAAGAAGCTGAATGACACGTTGTGTTGTGTGCCTCCAATAGCACTTTCTATAGGACATCTGGGCACCTCAATATAAAATTGGATATTTTCTTGTCATTTTCTAAAGGTAAGACATGGCTTTATTTAACTAACTGTTCACAGTGGAGTTAGCCAGCCTGTTTTCTCCTCCTCCGCACGCGCGCGCGTGTGTGTGTGTGTGTGTGTGTGTGTGTGTGTGTGTGTGTGTGTGTGTGTGTGTGTGTGTGTGTGTGTGTGTGTGTGTGTGTGTGTGTGTGTGTGTGTGTGTGTGTGTGTGTGTGTGTGTGTGCGCGCGCGCGTGCGCGAGAGTTATAGACGCTTGCTTGCCTGTAAATATTGGTAGCTGCTGGTTGCGGATCTTTGGTCTGATATGGTTGTGTTGTGCGGACATTGTGTGTTGGCCTGTTGGGGTGCCCGTGTCCGAGCAGTGCTCGACTCGGGACTCCGCTAGCCGCTGCCGAGCGCCACGGTACGCGGGCCGGTACGGGACACAAGCGGTCCGGTGCGGGACGTGGGCGGCATGGAGGTTGGTAGGGGGGCCTTTGCGATATGGTCGCACAGGGCCTATCTTCCCTTCCCTTTGGTCCGTCCCTGCCTGGCTCGATCCTCTGGTTTAGTCTTGAAGTGTCCTTGAGCAACACTGAATCCCTAACCGCTCCCGATGAGCAGCTGTACCTTTCCTTCACCCCCACCTCCTAATTGTGTGAATGGGTGAATGTATACAAGTGCTTTGGAAAAATCTAATTTTATAATGCATTTGCTTCTGAAATGTGCAGCCTAGGTTCCCGGGCCGCTAGCCCAGCCGTCCGGGCCTATTTTCTTGAGATTGGGTAAAAGCACAGGGGCCACAAAACCCCTAAAGGGATCCAGGCATCCCTGCTGGATTTATTTAACCCCAGGGGGTTTAGCTTTGGAATTCTGTGCTTTTTCAACCTCAAAGATACGAGATAAATGAAAAAAGAAGAAAAAAATCGAACCTCTGTTCGAAGTGGAGCTGTGTGTGTGTGTGTGTGTGTGTGTGTGTGTGTGTGTGCGTGTGTGTGTGTGTGTGTGTGTGTGTGTGTGTGTGTGTGTGTGTGTGTGTGTGTGTGTGTGTGTATTGCAGTTGATGCTCAGGGCAGGCTAGACTCAACAGCACCTCTCTGGTCACCCAGGATCATGTGTACCGATTTTTGTGACATTTGAAGAAAATATGTAGGAAAAGGTGCAAAAAGTGTGTTTTGGAGAAAATTCAAGATGGCGGAAAATCTATCCTGGCGCAAATGGGCGTGGCCTATATGGGGAGATGCGTCTTGGCCCAAGGAATCCAGGGAAAAAAGAATTTTAATTTTCCGATCTACGGTTCAAGAGTTACGGGGCAAAACGTAAAGTGGGCCGTTATAGCGCCACCATGAGGCCGAGTGATGTAATTATTTTTCGATTCATTCTTAAAATCATTATGAATCTCCTCTCCGAGGTTTGAAACTGTAGCTCCTATGGTTTACGAGAGAAAAATACTTGAAAGTGATTTCTTGCATTGTCCCATTATAAGTCAATGGGGACAATTAAGCGTCGTTTTTTGCCGATTACGTCGGCATGGTAAGGCGGATCGGAACGAAAGGTAATAGAACACCATTCCCGGACGAGCCGCACATTTTGATGTATATATTGCGCGAGTGGCGTAAATGGTGCGGCACTAGTTACGTGCCGAAGTTTAGGCTACATACAGACACGGACGGAGACAGACAGACAGACAGACCCACACACACGGCCACGTATAGGGAGCTTGTGTTCCACACAGCTCCAAAAATACTTTACATTTATTTTTGTTTATCTCCATAAGAAGAGAATGATGTAAAAAAGTATCGGTAACAAAATGTACCAAAAGTAGAAAGTACTTATTATGCAGAATGTCCCGTTTCACAAGTTTTCAAATGTAAGAAATGTATAAAAGAAATTTGAAAATAGCAGATTTACGAACTTGTAGATTGGCTATTTTCAAATGGACAAAATGTGCATAGGGCTGAAGTGGTTCATGTCTGTTTTGTAATAATAATCTCAATCTACAAAGTAACTGGTAAAGTTTTCAAATAATTGTAGTGGAGTAAAAGTAAAATATTTGTCTCTGAGATGTAAAAGTAGCCTAGGCTAGAAGTAATAGTATTGCAAATTGTAGTAAAGTAAAAATACCTCGCACGCACGCACGCATGCACGTCCCTGTGGACCCCCAGCTTGCAATGTAATATTGTGACGCTGATAACTGTCTTCACGCAGACAACAGAGACATGCAGAGAGACAAATCACATGCTGCACAACTTTCTCCTGCTAGTGTGTGTGTGTGTGTGTGTGTGTGTGTGTGTGTGTGTGTGTGTGTGTGTGTGTGTGTGTGTGTGTGTGTGTTTGTCTAGCTATACCTATGGGGACCAACCGCATGTTCACACAGTCACGCGCAGGGGACGTCTGACACAGTGGGGACAAAATCGTAGGTCCCCATAGTTATTATCATTCAGGAAGATAGGGGAGAGGTTGCTGAAGTGTCTGGTTGTTTTTTTTAAGCAAGTCCCTCAATTCGCGTTTTCATGTCATATGACAGGTGTGTTAACACAGTGGGGACAGCCCCCATCAGACGATAGTTGGTACTGCAGTTTGTGTGTGAGTGTGTGAGAGAATGGGAGAATGAGAGCTTCACACACTACTAGCCAATCACAGGTCAGATATTTGCATACAATGACGTTGGCTTCAAGTCAGCACATATGGTGGACTTTCTTTCAAGGACTTTCAAAGACCCTCTAAACTGGTAAGCAATGTGGTTATTAATATTATTTACGGTTGTGTCCGTATATATACATGTAAAAAAAACACCGGGCTTGTAGAACAGCTATTTTTGCCGACATTTGGCGGCTGTAGCTCTGTATATATACATGTAAAAATAATAATATCATAATAAATAATATACATTTGGCGGCTGTAGCTCGAGGGAATGTTTTAGAGTCTCGGGGTTTGCATTTTTAGGTTTCAGCAGCTAATTTCCATTCCAATCATATGCTGCATGTCAATAGAAACTACCTATTGAAGCTAAAAGAAGCCATGAAAAACAGCTTGTTACACCACAATTGACGGCCGTTAGCTTAGCGGCTAACGCCGTTAGCTTAGCGGCTAATGCTAGCGCTGCAGGCTAACAGAGGCAATGTATACACATCTGGAATAAAACGCGACCCAACTCTATTTTTGCTCTATCTATCTATGATTGCCAAACATCTACAAGCTCACAGTGCGAGGCGGTTAAGTGTAGATTGTGTAACTTTAGTCAGAAGGATAATCTGACCCTGATAATATACCACAAACACATGATGTTACAGTTAGCTAAGCTCGGGGAACCCATTTCAATAGGGCACGCATTCTGGTGTTGCGCACGTATATAGAAGCGCAAGCAACGTGTACTAGACGAAAACGGTGCCCTATAGAACTGTGTATCAGTAGCCTACTGCACTACTCTGTTACAAGTAGAATTGATTGATTGATTGAAGACTTTATTAGAAGTTTGCATAGGAAAAGGTACAGTTTCATGACGGTACAGTTCACTGGTACAAGGTCTACTAAAAGGAGATCCATGAAAAGACTAAGCTTATTTCCACTGGAAACCATTTAAGTATCTCATATAACATTGAATGACAGACGAATAGAACACAGTACTATGCAGTAGATATGTAAATAAAATAAGAAGTATGTGAGCTATTCAAATGTATGTTTTCTAGGCCTAAATCAAAATCTACAAAGCAATAACTAAAGTTTTGAAATAAATGTAGGCCTAGTGGAGTATAGGGTGACCATATTCTGAAAACCCAAAAAGAGGACACACTACCCGGCATATTATATATATATATATATATATATATATATATATATATATATATATATATATATATATATATATATATATATATATATATATATATATATATACGCAATTTTGCTATATATATATATATATATATATATATATATATATATATATATATATATATATATATATATATATATATATATATAGCAAAATATTTTGTTCCAGGGACCCCCAGAAGCAAAGATTAGATTTCAGTCTATTCTGCATCTAGGTTAAGGCCACAGACCCTTTGGGAAACGAGTTTGGGTCGACTTTGTTTGGCCTTAAGCTAGATGCAGAAAAGACAAAAATCTAATCTTTACTTCTGGGGGTCCCTGGAACTAAATATTTTGCGATGGGGGTCCGTGGCCAAATACATATCATTCTGGGGGTCCTTGACATGACAGAGTTTGAAAAACAATGATAGCAACATAAGTTTTTTCAGGAAAACTGTTAGGATTTAGAAGACATTTGTAGAATGTGCCTATCAGTGGTTAAGGACCCCCAAAATGTTGTTTTTGGCCGCGGACCCCCATCTCAAAATATTTTGTTCCACGGATGGACCCCTATTGCAAAATATTTTGTTCCAGGGACCCCCAGAAGCAAAGATTAGATTTCGGTCTATTCTGCATCTAGCTTAAGGCCACAGACCCGTTGGGAAACGAGTTTGGGTTGACTTTGTTTTAGGTCGACCTTTCATGTATTCCCCTCAAGTAGTCCTGAGGTCCCCAGACCCCACTTTGGGAACCATTGCCATATGGGGATAATGTTAGCCCGACTCCAACAAGCTAAAAGCAATTGGTTTAAGCAATTGGTTTTCATTAGAGATGGTAGTCCTTGCATGGATGATTGTTACTGGTTATTCTTGTATGTTATTTGCAAATAACTTGAATACATTTGATTAGGTGGCAGATAATAAACATGGGAACATCTGCAAGGAAACAAGTTTCTCCAGAGACCTCTTCAGGGTGTTTCCGCTTGTGATGCAAATAAGAGGTACAGACAAAAATTGCTGCCCCAAACCCTGTGGAATGCACACCCCAAATGCTCTCATTCCACAGTGTTTATTGATTTTATATTTGTTTTCTCATGCCACCCATGTAATATACATTTGAGTATGTACTCATAGACTACCTGCATTGTTCACTTACAGAGTTAAGGGGGTCATTGCAAATAATACATTTGAGAACCACTACTAGTTGGACTCCTCCTGTTATGCTATAGCTATAGTGTCGTACATCAGGGGTTCCCAAACTTTTTTGTCTCAGGGCACCCCGTGAATATTTTTTTTAAATCCGAGGCACCCCTACATTATAATTTTCACTCCCAGCACCTCATATTTATTGCATATCGTTGTTGTCGGGTGGAACCCTTGTATGTTCAAAACCGTTCATTTTATATTTATCATCTATAAAATGTACTAAACTAGTGAAAACAGCAGATCTACAAGCACACAACGCCTCGCGATGCGAGACTGAAAATAACTGTGTACTTCAAGTTTAAAATTATACTAAATATTTTTTCAAGTGTCCAAATAAATTCCAAATATTATCAAATGATCTCGCGGCACCCCTGGACTGCCGTCGCGGCACCCCAGGGTGCTCCGTCACCCCAGGGTGCTCCGTCACCCACTTTGAAAACCCCTGTCATACATATTCTGAAAAAACCTGTAGACTTGACATTCAGTAATGGGGTCTTACTTGAAGGCTATATGTATTTAGGCACTCATTTGAATAGGAAATGTACGTAGGCCTATATAAATATAGATTTTACTGTCATGTTTGAGGGTCAAGAGTGGCTGTCCCTCTCGGTAGTAAGTCTCTACTGGTCCTGCCTAGCTCCCCCTGCCCCGGTAGAAAAAAGAGGAGAAGACTGATGTCAGAAAGGGAGCAAATTAGACCCTGGAAACTACCGCCCTATTTCTATACTAAGTTCCATCTCGAAGGTGATGGAAAGAATAGTCTATGAACAGGTTGAAAAGTATATTGCCAGGAAAAAAATATATATATACAAATTCCAGTCTGGCTTCAGAACATTCCACTCGACTGACACATGCCTCCTCTATTTGAGTCGACCACATCAAGCACGAGGTGGATGCTGGCAAGACACTGTGAACCACTCCATACTGGTTAACAAGCTAAAAGCAATTGGTTTTCATTATGGACGGTATACCTTGCATGGGTGATTGTTACTCGTTATTCTTGTATGTTATTTGCAAATAACTTGAATACATTTGATTAGGTGGCAGATAATAAACATGGGAAGAACTGCAAGGAGACGAGTTTCTCCAGAGACAGATGCTCTAAATTACATCAAGTCTGGAACTGACAAACCTGGACTTGAAGAACGGTTCATCAGTACATACAAAGGTGAGCAATTTATAGAACATGTTTGATGCTGCTGTTCAACTAATGCAGAGAACTCAGCGCTTTGGCGTCCACTATAGCAGGGGTTCCCAAACTTTTTTGTCTCAGGGCACCCCATAAATATAAATACATTATAACTTTCACTCCCAGCACCTTATATTTATAGCATATCATCGTTGTCGGGTGGAAACCTTGTATGTCCAAAACCGTTCGTTTTGTATTTATAATCTATAAAATGTACTAAACTAGTGAAAACAGCAGATCTACAAGCACACAACGCCTCGCGTCGCGAGGTGTTGTAGATCGGCTGTTTTCACTAGTTTTGTGCGACAGTCTTGTATGATGAAGCAGGGCTTTGCTTTACCAAAAGAAAAAATTACTTTGTACTTCAAGTTTAAAATGTTACTAAATATTTTTTCAAGTGTCCAAATAAATTCCAAATCTTATCAAATTGTCTCGCGGCACCCCTGGACTGCCGTCGCGGCACCCCAGGGTGCCCCGTCACCCACTTTGAAAACCCCTGCACTATAGGCCACTCATGTTATTTATAGACTGCAGGGCTCTACTTCCCCACATATTAGAGTATCAGACTATTCACGTTACCTTGGTATGAGTCAAATTAAGCCCTATAGGCAAGATTTCAAATTACCTCTACCTTGAATTGTTTGCAAAAACAATTAACCAAATGTTTTATACTAGTTCATGACGTGTTTATTTATTTTTCCCCAAAAGGGCGAGGCGTTTTTGCTACCAAAGACATTTCTAAAGGAGAGTTTGTGGTGGAGTATCGTGGTGAACTTATAACACAAGCTGAGTCTCATGCCAGGAAACTGTCCAAGGCAGCCTCTGTATTCCTGTTTGATTTGCAGTGGAATGGAAAGTATTGGTGGTAAGTTATTATTAAAATATATTTTTATGCCAAGTAGTTGTTTGCTGACCTTATTCATTAAGGTACTTTCAGATGGGCATCAATTAACACAGGTCTGTTCCAGGTCTGCTCATGAGGGCCGCTACAAAATAAAAACTAAACACAATCCAGGTCTAGTCAGTCACAACTGCTTTATTGCACCTCGACTTCTCTGCATGTGCTACTATTAGGCGTGTTAATCACTGCCCATCTGAAAGGTGCTTTACTGTTCCCCAAAATGTAGGGCTGCCATGACTACATTTAATGCTAAAGACCTGAATTGTTTTTCTATTCCTACATTTTTAGTGTTGATGCGTCTAAAGAGGATAATTCACTTGGGAGGCTTGTGAATGACGAGCACCGGACTCCCAACTGTAAATTGAGAGTCATTGCCCTAGAGGGAAAACCTCACCTCTGTCTGTTTGCTGCGAGAGACATCTTACCAGGTGAAGAATTGAACTACAACTACGGAAAATCGAACTGGCCATGGCGGACTAAGGTGAGGACACATACTTAAACATTTATGCCTGACTTGCATATGTAGGTTCAAAGTGAGATGTAGTCTAATGTCAACAGAATAGAGCCCTGCACGGGCCTAAAATGTGGGCCCGGGCCCGGCCCTGGCCCGTGGACTTCAGTCCAGGCCCGGCCCGTGGCCCGTTTGGTGCCGCTATTTAAAGCCCGAGCCCGGCCCGAAGCCCGTCGCCTTATTATTAATTAATTATTTGTGTGCGTGGCTTTCACTGCTGTGCGCTGCAGCTGCACTCTCAAGGGGAGTCCATACTGTCACAGCCCACCGAAATTTGCGTCGGAAAGGTCCAGTTCAACTACAAAATGACATCTCTTGCAACTTCTGAAAAGGATTACTCATAATTTGAGTTCGGAAAGCTGCACGCACGTCAGAAAGTCGAAACTTTCCGACGAAAACTATGGTCGGAGAGGACGGAGACTGAGAGACGTGTACAGCCCTCTATACTATAGCTGTGCTCGTCTTGCGCTCTGATTAAAAGAAAGAAGTCAACACAACACAACAGCACAGCAAGTAATTACACACACATCATTCACAACGCAAGAAATCTTCCTCCACCCACCGTTTGTTATGTTACTGTATATCTTCACTGCAATTAGATATTGATATTATTGTCGGCTTGCCGCCCGTGGTTTCAAGCCATCGTAAAATACAGAGTATCGTCCAGTACTAAAGAGTAAAGACGCACGCACGCATCCCGTAACTGATACGGGACTCGGGAGGTCGGGGAATCATTACAGGGCGATTTATTTGAGAAATGACGGTGAAATGGGTGAAACTACAGTAGTGCTCCTAATGTTATAGTCTCGCTGTGTATGTACACGCAGAGTCGCAGAGTAGACTTGTGTGCCCGTCGCCCTCGGCTCGTTGCGGCTCTCCCGGCTCTCCATTGGCTAATGTACTCATGTCACGACCAATCAAGAGCCGTGTTGCTATAGATACGGATAGAGCCCATAGCCTAGAAGGCTATTAGCCTAGAAGGCTATGGGAGGCAGGCAGGCTGAGGCAGCACTCACTCACGCACACACACCACACTCCATTCTAAGCGCACACACAGAGACGTCATGTGTGAAATTCACAGCGCGAAATGTTCCGAGCATGGTTCTGAGCCCGGGCCCGGCCCTAGGCCCGTTGGTGAGTTTCTAAACGAGCCCGAGCCCGGCCCGTTTTGGCGGGCCGGGCCGGGCCCTGGTCGGGTCCCGTCGGGCTTGCAGGGCTCTACAACAGAAGCAGGTTGTAGTAAGGACATGAAAATGAAATACAAATCCTTGTTGTTCTCAGACAGTCACGTTTGTGATGAGAGGACAGCAACACAGCATGCACTTGCACCCCAGATGTACTACCGACATGTTATGCATACCTCTTATCTTATCCATATTCAATTACTTATTCTTCACAGACGTTGAATGACATGTGTGCAGCAGGTGATGGCGACTGCCCCACAGACACGCATGGCTCCATCACAGCACCACGGCAAGATCCAGTCACTGCCAAGACGTCCACTTCCGTTGAAAAGGTAAATGTGGAGAGCACACCTTACAAATGATTTTTAGTTTATTTTCATTTCCTAATGTCTAGTGTATCACTTTAAATGTAGGCCTCACGGGGTCCCCAAGACACATGTTTTTAGGTGTGTGTGTTATGCAAGGTTGTAGCCAGAATAATTCAATCTTCAGAAGTCATGTATGTCCCCATGATGCACATTGACACTGGGTCCCCAAAACCCATGTTTTTAAAATGTGTGTGTGTGTGTATTTAAGCAAGTATGTTCCAGAAGAACTGAAATTTCAGAAGACGTGTCCCCATGATGCACATTACCACAGGGTCCCCAAAACTGATGTGTGTGTGTGTGTGTGTGTGTATGTGTGTGTAAGTTTACGGAATGCATCAATTATCTGATCCATTTTAAGGCTATTCATTTTAGAGAAGCGTTGTCCACACTGATCACATCCCTAGACTTTCTCTCCAGTGTTGTCTTATGGCTATGTAGGTATTGTAAAGTGCATTTTGGTTGTTGATTATAATCTACTGTACCAGTGAGAACATTATCTGATCTCACATCTGATTGTTTATCTTATATTTGCTTAAATGGGGATTTCATAATAAGGTGTACATTTAAAAAGTACTCATAGACCACATACTCATAGACCGCACACCAAATGTGTTTGAAATACCTACTGTCCAACTAGCCTGGGCAGCATTCAGTTTCAGGTTTGTTATCAGGTCGGAAGCGGATGATATCGCTACATCATGTTGTAGTGTCGTTGTGTAGTCAGACAGGAACATTCCTTCCATACTTACTTCCTTCCTCCTTTCCCCCATTGTATCGATTGAATGTTCCGGTCTGTCTGACTACAAAACAATACTACAACATGACGTAGCAATATCATCCACTCCAGACCGGGTCACACGGTGATTTTGACATGCCTACCTTTTGACTTTTAAATATTTAATGAATCTTATTCTTCACAGACGTTGAATGACGTGTGTGCAGCAGGTGATGGCGACTGCCCCACAGACACAGACACGCATGGCTCCATCACAGCACCACGGCAAGATCCAGTCACTGCCAAGAGGATCACTTCCGTTGAAAAGGTAAATGTGGAGAGCACACCTTACAATGATTTTTAGTTTATTTTCATTTCCTAATGTCTAGTATATCACTTTAAAGGGTAGGCCTCACGGGGTCCCCAAGACACATGTTTTTAGGTGTGTGTGTGTTATGCAAGGTTGTAGCTGGAATAATTCAATCTTCAGAAGTCATGTATGTCCCCATGATGCACATTGACACTGGGTCCCCAAAACCCATGTTTTTAAGATGTGTGTGTGTGTGTGTGTGTGTGTATTTAAGCAAGTATGTTCCAGAAGAACTGAAATTTCATAAGACGTGTCCCCATGATGCACATTACCACAGGGTCCCCAAAACTGATGTGTGTGTGTGTGTGTTTACCAAATGCATCAATTATCTGATCCATTTTAAGGCTATTCATTCTAGAGAAGCGTTGTCCACACTTATCACATCCCTAGACTTTCTCTCCAGTGTTGTCTTATGGCTATGTAGGTATTGTAAAGTGCATTTTGGTTGTTAATAGGGTTGGACATGGTAACCGCCGTACCGCCGTACCGCGGTAAACCGAGGTCTACCGCGGTGTCAGTGTGCTTACCGCGGTAAAAAAAGACAAAAAAAAGTCTATTTTTTATTGGAAAACAAGCGAGTTTTAAAACAGGGGAGAAGCGAGGACCGCATGCGCTCCATGCCGCTCTGCTCTGGGCCGTGTACCACAGTTTGGAAGCCACATACGTCACTCTCACTCTCAGAGTTTACAGTTACAGTTTAGGCATTTAGCAGACGCTTTTAATCCAAAGCGACTTACAATAAGCAAATAACATCACAATAATAAACAAGATAATATGTCAATACATCATCAACAAGATAACAAATGCAAGTGAATATCTATCTAGAAAAACACAATATAATCAAAGTTCTAAAAACAAAAGCAAATGCTAACTAGCTTCATGTATGGTCAATGATTTTCTGTAGTGCTAAGGGTTTAGGTGGAGTCTGAAAAGGTGAGTCTTCAGTCCACGGCGAAAGCTAGCGAGTGAGTCCGTTGTTCTAAGTGCGACAGGGAGTCTATTCCACAACTTGGGGGCCAGGAGGGCAAACTGTCTCGGACGAGTGGATTTTTGCCCTGGAGTTTTTAGCGAGGGTTCTGTCAGCATCCCTGTGTTGGCTGATCTAAGTGAACGGGTGGGGGTGTAGGGGTTGATCAGGTTTTGGAGGTATGGAGGAGCCATACCTTTGGCTGCTTTGAAGGTCAGCATCAGTGTTTTGTATTCAGTGCGGGCCGCAACCGGGAGCCAGTGGAGGCTGCGGAGAAGGGGAGAGACATGTGAGAACTTAGGCTGGTTGAAGACCAGTCGTGCCGCGGCATTTTGGATCAGTTGGAGAGGTTTAAGTGCACATGCCGGGAGACCAGTGAGGAGAGAGTTACAATAGTCAAGTTTTGAAATGACAGATGTCTGAATGAGGAGCTGCGCTGCCTCCTGGGTGAGGAACGGTCTGATTTTACGGATGTTATAGAGTGTGAACCTACAGGACCGGGTGACTGATGCAATGTGTGCCTTGAATGATAGCTGGCTGTCCAGGACCACACCAAGGTTTCTAGCAGTAGGAACTGAAGTCACCAATGCATTATCTATGGAAATAGTGAGATCTTGCACGGGGCAAGACTTAGCTGGGAAGAAGAGTAGCTCCGTCTTGTCCGGGTTCAGCTTAAGGTGGTGGGCTGACATCCACTGAGAGATGTCGGCCAGACATGCAGCAATGCGTTCTTCTACCTGTATGGCAGAAGGGGGGAAGGACAAAAACAGTTGAGTGTCATCAGCATAGCAGTGATAGGATAGATTGTGAGCAGAGATTACAGCACCAAGGGATTTGGTGTACAGGGAGAAAAGCAGAGGGCCAAGTACAGATCCCTGGGGGACTCCCGTTTGGAGGGTTCGGGGGGATGAAAGCAAACCTTTCCATGAGACCTGGTAGGTCCGGTCCGACAGGTAGGAGGCGAACCACTTTAGTGCCATTCCGGTGATGCCTAGGTCAGCAAGGGTGTCCAGGAGCAGCTGATGGTTCACTGTGTCGAATGCCGCTGATAGATCCAGAAGAATCAGGACAGCAGAGTGGGCGGCAGCTTGGGCAGCATGGAGTGCTTCTGAGACTGCTAGGAGTGCCGTTTCTGTAGAATGGGCCGGTTTAAAACCTGACTGGTTGGGATCCAGCAGGTTGTTCTGTGAGAGATGGAGAGAAAGCTGGTTAGAGACCACACGTTCAAGGGTTTTTGAAAGAAATGAGAGGAGGGATACCGGTCTGTAGTTCTTGACGTCCGAAGGGTCAAGAGTTGGTTTTTTGAGGAGAGGAGATACTCTGGCTGCCTTGAAGGCAGCTGGGACACATCCTGAGGTTACAGAACTGTTGATGATGGCGGTTATGAAGGGGAGTAGGTCAGGTGCGATCGTCTGGAAGAGTGGAGAAGGGATTGGATCCAGGGCACAGGTGGTAGGTCTAGAGGAGGTCACTAGTTTTTTTTTGTTTTTTTCAGAGACACAGACAGTCACTGCTGCTGCCTGCGTAGAGGAGTACAGAGCAGCGTAAACTTTCTTTGTAATCCACACGACACAAGGATGTTAATATATACCTTGTGTTGTGGCATATCTTTTTTTATTCATACGGATTACTGGCGGAGCGCGGAGCGCGGGCCGCGTGGACTAAAACCGAAAATGAAACTATTTTACTCTTTCCATCGCGTCGCACGTTGTGCCCGTTCGGCGGCGCGTCGGAGATTTTATAACCTTTTCTGTCAAGTCTTGTAACTAAAACCTGTATAGCAGCACTCAATCACTGGGATTTGAGAGTTGAGACGTGACGTGAGTTTACAGAATCACTGTACACGATCTGACTACCCGTCCTCTTCTGGTTTGTTCACACAGCTGTTTGTGTCTGAAAAGCCTACTAGCTAGCCTACGTTACTATGGTAACCCGACAGTGCAGATCTAAAAGCTCAGAACGCGTCGCGGATGCAATGTGTTGTGAGCTTGTAGATCTGCTCCTTTCAAAGCCATACCCGCTGTGCTGTACGGAGAAGTATAACTCGGGCGGTCAGGCTGTGTCGCCTCTCCACTGTGGAGAGGCGACTTTAGGGAAGATGATTGCAATATTTTGGCTTATCGCCGAACCTTAATTAATAGATACGGGGGTGCGGTAATTACCGCAGTACCGTCGGTAAATGGGAAGACGGTAATCGCGGTAACAAAATGTCGATACCGCCCCAGGCCTAGTTGTTAAGTATAATCTACTGTACCAGTGAGAACATTATCTGATCTCACATCTGATTGTTTATCTTCTATTTGCTTAAATGGGGATTTCATAATAAGGTGTACATTTAAAAAGTACTCATAGACCACATACTCATAGACCGCACACCAAATGTGTTTGAAATACCTACTGTCCAACTAGCCTGGGCAGCATTCCGTTTCAGGTTTGTTATCAGTTCAGAAGCGGATGATATCGCTACATCATGTTGTAGTGTCGTTTTGTAGTCAGACAGACAGGAACATTCCTTCCATACTTACTTCCTTCCTCCTTTCCCCCATTGTATCGATTGAATGTTCCGGTCTGTCTGACTACAAAACAATACTACAACATGACGTAGCAATATCTTCCACTCCAGACCGGGTCACACAGTGATTTTGAAACAGAGACCAGGCTTTCCTCCGAGGTGGGTGGGAAGCCTGGTGACGCGAGGTTACTGTCCAACAGAATGGTGTATTGGGCTACATAAGGATGTTGACATACTAGTGATATTAAACTTACCATGTGAACTTAACATCTGTCAAGTGTACAACTTTGACATGCCTACCTTTTGACTTTTAAATATTTAATGAATCTTATTCTTCACAGATGTTCAATGACATGTGTGTAGCAGATGATGGCGACTGCCCCACAGACACAGACACGCATGGCTCCATCACAGCACCACGGCAAGATCCAGTCACTGCCAAGACGTCCACTTCCGTTGAAAAGGTAAATGTGGAGAGCACACCTTAAAATTATTTTTAGTGTATCATTTCCTAATGTCTAGTATATCACTTTAAAAGGTAGGCCTCACGGGGTCCCCAAGACACATGTTTTTAGGTGTGTGTGTGTGTGTTATGCAAGGTTGTAGCCAGAATAATTCAATCTTCAGAAGTCCTGTATGTCCCCATGATGCACATTGACACTGGGTCCCCAAAACCCATGTTTTTAAAATGTGTGTGTGTGTGTGTATTTAAGCAAGTATGTTCCAGAAGAACTGAAATTTCAGAAGACGTGTCCCCATGATGCACATTACCACAGGGTTCCCCAAAACTGATGTGTGTGTGTGTGTGTGTGTGTATGTGTGTGTAAGTTTACGGAATGCATCAATTATCTGATCCATTTTAAGGCTATTCATTTTAGAGAAGCGTTGTCCACACTGATCACATCCCTAGACTTTCTCTCCAGTGTTGTCTTATGGCTATGTAGGTATTGTAAAGTGCATTTTGGTTGTTGATTATAATCTACTGTACCAGTGAGAACATTATCTGATCTCACATCTGATTGTTTATCTTCTATTTGCTTAAATGGGGATTTCATAATAAGGTGTACTTTTAAAAAGTACTCATAGACCACATACTCATAGACCGCACACCAAATGTGTTTGAAATACCTACTGTCCAACTAGCCTGGGCAGCATTCAGTTTCAGGTTTGTTATCAGGTCGGAAGCGGATGATATCGCTACATCATGTTGTAGTGTCGTTGTGTAGTCAGACAGACAGGAACATTCCTTCCATACTTACTTCCTTCCTCCTTTCCCCCATTGTATCGATTGAATGTTCCGGTCTGTCTGACTACAAAACAATACTACAACATGACGTAGCAATATCATCCACTCCAGACCGGGTCACACAGCGATTTTGACATGCCTACCTTTTGACTTTTAAATATTTAATGAATCTTATTCTTCACAGACGTTGAATGACGTGTGTGCAGCAGGTGATGGCGACTGCCCCACAGACACAGACACGCATGGCTCCATCACAGCACCATGGCAAGATCCAGTCACTGCCAAGACGATCACTTCCGTTGAAAAGGTAAATGTGGAGAGCACACCTTACAATGATTTTTAGTTTAGTTTCATTTCGATTGAATGTTCCGGTCTGTCTGACTACAAAACAATACTACAACATGACGTAGCAATATCATCCACTCCAGACTGGGTCACACGGTGATTTTGACATGCCTACCTTTTGACTTTTAAATATTTAATGAATCTTATTCTTCACAGACGTTGAATGACGTGTGTGCAGCAGGTGATGGCGACTGCCCCACAGACACAGACACGCATGGCTCCATCACAGCACCACGGCAAGATCCAGTCACTGCCAAGACGATCACTTCCGTTGAAAAGGTAAATGTGGAGAGCACACCTTACAATGATTTTTAGTTTATTTCATTTCCTAATGTCTAGTGTATCACTTTAAAGGGTAGGCCTCAAGGGGTCCCCAAGACACATGTTTTTAGGTGTGTGTGTTATGCAAGGTTGTAGCCAGAATAATTCAATCTTCAGAAGTCATGTATGTCCCCATGATGCACATTGACACTGGGTCCCCAAAACCCATGTTTTTAAAATGTGTGTGTGTGTGTGTGTGTGTGTGTGTGTGTGTGTGTGTATTTAAGCAAGTATGTTCCAGAAGAACTGAAATTTCAGAAGACGTGTCCCCATGATGCACATTACCACAGGGTCCCCAAAACTGATGTGTGTGTGTGTGTGTGTATGTGTGTGTAAGTTTACGGAATGCATCAATTATCTGATCCATTTCAAGGCTATTCATTTTAGAGAAGCGTTGTCCACACTGATCACATCCCTAGACTTTCTCTCCAGTGTTGTCTTATGGCTATGTAGGTATTGTAAAGTGCATTTTGGTTGTTGATTATAATCTACTGTACCAGTGAGAACATTATCTGATCTCACATCTGATTGTTTATCTTATATTTGCTTAAATGGGGATTTCATAATAAGGTTTACATTTAAAAAGTACTCATAGACCGCACACCAAATGTGTTTGAAATACCTACTGTCCAACTAGCCTGGGCAGCATTCAGTTTCAGGTTTGTTATCAGGTCGGAAGCGGATGATATCGCTACATCATGTTGTAGTGTTGTTGTGTAGTCAGACAGACAGGAACATTCCTTCCATACTTACTTCCTTTCCCCCATTGTATCGATTGAATGTTCCGGTCTGTCTGACTACAAAACAATACTACAACATGACGTAGCAATATCATCCACTCCAGACCGGGTCACACAGCGATTTTGACATGCCTACCTTTTGACTTTTAAATATTTAATGAATCTTATTCTTCACAGACGTTGAATGACGTGTGTGCAGCAGGTGATGGCGACTGCCCCACAGACACAGACACGCATGGCTCCATCACAGCACCACGGCAAGATCCAGTCACTGCCAAGACGATCACTTCCGTTGAAAAGGTAAATGTGGAGAGCACACCTTACAATGATTTTTAGTTTATTTTCATTTCCTAATGTCTAGTATATCACTTTAAAGGGTAGGCCTCACAGGGTCCCCAAGACACATGTTTTTAGGTGTGTGTGTGTTATGCAAGGTTGTAGCTGGAATAATTCAATCTTCAGAAGTCATGTATGTCCCCATGATGCACATTGACACTGGGTCCCCAAAACCCATGTTTTTAAGATGTGTGTGTGTGTGTGTGTGTGTGTGTGTGTATTTAAGCAAGTATGTTCCAGAAGAACTGAAATTTCATAAGACGTGTCCCCATGATGCACATTACCACAGGGTCCCCAAAACTGATGTGTGTGTGTGTGTGTTTACCTAATGCATCAATTATCTGATCCATTTTAAGGTTATTCATTCTAGAGAAGCGTTGTCCACACTTATCACATCCCTAGACTTTCTCTCCAGTGTTGTCTTATGGCTATGTAGGTATTGTAAAGTGCATTTTGGTTGTTAAGTATAATCTACTGTACCAGTGAGAACATTATCTGATCTCACATCTGATTGTTTATCTTCTATTTGCTTAAATGGGGATTTCATAATAAGGTGTACATTTAAAAAGTACTCATAGACCACATACTCATAGACCGCACACCAAATGTGTTTGAAATACCTACTGTCCAACTAGCCTGGGCAGCATTCCGTTTCAGGTTTGTTATCAGTTCAGAAGCGGATGATATCGCTACATCATGTTGTAGTGTCGTTTTGTAGTCAGACAGACAGGAACATTCCTTCCATACTTACTTCCTTCCTCCTTTCCCCCATTGTATCGATTGAATGTTCCGGTCTGTCTGACTACAAAACAATACTACAACATGACGTAGCAATATCTTCCACTCCAGACCGGGTCACACAGTGATTTTGAAACAGAGACCAGGCTTTCCTCCGAGGTGGGTGGGAAGCCTGGTGACGCGAGGTTACTGTCCAACAGAATGGTGTATTGGGCTACATAAGGATGTTGACATACTAGTGATATTAAACTTACCATGTGAACTTAACATCTGTCAAGTGTACAACTTTGACATGCCTACCTTTTGACTTTTAAATATTTAATGAATCTTATTCTTCACAGATGTTCAATGACATGTGTGTAGCAGATGATGGCGACTGCCCCACAGACACAGACACGCATGGCTCCATCACAGCACCACGGCAAGATCCAGTCACTGCCAAGACGTCCACTTCCGTTGAAAAGGTAAATGTGGAGAGCACACCTTAAAATTATTTTTAGTGTATCATTTCCTAATGTCTAGTATATCACTTTAAAAGGTAGGCCTCACGGGGTCCCCAAGACACATGTTTTTAGGTGTGTGTGTGTGTGTTATGCAAGGTTGTAGCCAGAATAATTCAATCTTCAGAAGTCCTGTATGTCCCCATGATGCACATTGACACTGGGTCCCCAAAACCCATGTTTTTAAAATGTGTGTGTGTGTGTGTATTTAAGCAAGTATGTTCCAGAAGAACTGAAATTTCAGAAGACGTGTCCCCATGATGCACATTACCACAGGGTTCCCCAAAACTGATGTGTGTGTGTGTGTGTGTGTGTATGTGTGTGTAAGTTTACGGAATGCATCAATTATCTGATCCATTTTAAGGCTATTCATTTTAGAGAAGCGTTGTCCACACTGATCACATCCCTAGACTTTCTCTCCAGTGTTGTCTTATGGCTATGTAGGTATTGTAAAGTGCATTTTGGTTGTTGATTATAATCTACTGTACCAGTGAGAACATTATCTGATCTCACATCTGATTGTTTATCTTATATTTGCTTAAATGGGGATTTCATAATAAGGTGTACATTTAAAAAGTACTCATAGACCACATACTCATAGACCGCACACCAAATGTGTTTGAAATACCTACTGTCCAACTAGCCTGGGCAGCATTCAGTTTCAGGTTTGTTATCAGGTCGGAAGCGGATGATATCGCTACATCATGTTGTAGTGTCGTTGTGTAGTCAGACAGACAGGAACATTCCTTCCATACTTACTTCCTTCCTCCTTTCCCCCATTGTATCGATTGAATGTTCCGGTCTGTCTGACTACAAAACAATACTACAACATGACGTAGCAATATCATCCACTCCAGACCGGGTCACACGGTGATTTTGACATGCCTACCTTTTGACTTTTAAATATTTAATGAATCTTATTCTTCACAGACATTGAATGACGTGTGTGCAGCAGGTGATGGCAACTGCCCCACAGACACAGACACGCATGGCTCCATCACAGCACCACGGCAAGATCCAGTCACTGCCAAGACGATCACTTCTTGTATTTCTTTACATTTTGTAAAGAAATACATATGTAGGCCCCTGTTTGAATGCCCCCGCCCTCTGTCAAAAGCAGCTAAAATCCCTAAAACGAAAGAAAGCAGCAAATGGGAAAAAAACAAAAACAAAAAAAAACTCGCCTTTAACTTTCTCTTATAACCTAAAAAATGTTAAAAAAATAAAAATAAAAAATAAAGTTGTCCTTTAAGTAAAACTATAAATTCTCAACACTTAGTGCAACTTGTGGAACATTTTAGTGCAACTAGTTCAACTTTGCAAACTAGATATTTTTGTGGAACATTTTAGTGCAACTAGTTCAACAAACTAGATATTTTTGTGCAAATCTAGATATTTTTCTTTATCTTTAGAATGCGGTTGTAGACAAAGAATTTCACAGACTGCCAATCTCTGTTTTTAAGAGCCAATGGCTCAGCTTTTAAGCATTGGACACACTCCATCTTTCCTGGGACACGTAAGGAGTTGATGAATCTAATCAAGTGCCTCTCCACTGCTTCGATTTCTTTGGTCTCCCACGGCCTCTTCTGTTTGGCAGCTCTGTGGCCTGTATATGAAATGGATTACGAATCATTCACAGAATTATGCTTTTCTGTTACTTGTTTTTAATTTGTTAGTTGTGTTGTTTAACTTGTTTTATAACTTATATTCCTTCTTCCCCCCATTATGTTGTTACCATAGCCATAAGAAAACACCTGAGCATACTGTACCTGCCAGTCCTGATGAGGACACAGTAGGTGTGTGTGTGTGGCTAAAATCCCTAAAACAAAAGAAGGCACCAAATGCAAAATAATGAACACTCACCTTTTACTTTCTCTAATAACCTAAAACATGAACCTTGGTTCATGTGTTCATGTTTTCAGGTTTCAGGAGTTCCAGGGGGTACCTAGCTAAATAATGCCCTCATGGGTCGGTATAGAGAGTGTACAAATAGTACCAAATGGACCCTGGCAGGTTAAATGGGAGGTCCGCAGCCTAAATGCATGTAAAACTGCGGCTCCTTGAAATGATTCGCTGTAATGTTTACAGTTCCTGAATGTTTACAGTTCCTGAAAACAGTTTTGTTTGATATTGCCTAATAAATATTGCTATTTTGAACTGAGAATCATTCTTGAATCAAGCTTTTTTTTTTTTTTTTCATGGAAAAATGATCTACATTTGATCTGTATTTGGTATGCAACTAAATTATTAAAATATTGTAAAGAGAATGTAAAGTATCAAACTCAAGTAAAATGTAGTGAACATACAGTATGTAAGGGATAATATCTCCGGTCATTGTCGGCAGATAATTCACCGACAGGGAGTTCAACCACCGAGGCGGTTAAACCTTCCTGAAGCCAGATATTATCCCGCTTATTACATGGCTACCTAACATAAATTAATAAATTGACCCAAAACACATAAAAAAAAAGTATTCCTTAAGTTTCACGCTGGCCGCGTCAGCCCAGCTGCATGCAGCCCATCTGCACTGTTGGAAAACAAGGAAGTGAGTTGATCAAATAGAATCCATTTTCGGGCACTGCTTCGTGATTTCTTGCTCAAATGTTTTCAAAAACATTTTTGAGACAATGTTTAGCTGTAAATGACAATGTGTGTCACAGTGTGTGTGTGTGTGTGTGTTTACATGGCTGTCATGTTGGAAACAGCAGCAAATCAGCAGGGCGCAGCCGCAGTGCTGAGAGGGTTTGATTAGGCAGAGGTCTGATATAGAGTCATTATCCAGAAATAACTGACCGATTAATTCAGCGACTGACCAATCAGAATCAAGCATTCAACCAAGCCATGTAATAAGCATTTATATTGTATGCCCTTTCCTTAAAGCATCCAGTGTCCTTGTGTGTTCCCCGCTGTCCTCTCTAGTCTCCTGTGAGACAGCCTCAGACAAGTTCAGGGTTAGGTTACAGGGCCCACTCTGAATTCTGACTTGCTTTCTGGAAGTCTGTATCTGTACACAAAGCTTCCTGCATACAATTCATCAATATTAAATGTACCCAGGACATTGAGTCCCCATTTTGGTGTAAAAAAACAGGTGTGTGTGTTATTTAAATGATATGTTAATGAGGTACCCATGAACCATGACTTCATGCACAGATCTGTGTGTATGCAAATTAAGTCCCCATGAACCATGGATTCATATAAGTCCCCAAGATGCACGTTCAGGACAAGTCTGTGATAATACTTCATCCAATCTAGAATCTGAGGTGATAGTCTTGTTAAGGATTTTTTTCTGAACTTGCCTGATTTTTTCCAGGCCTGTGGGACCACAGGAAAGTGGTGTCCCCATACATGATGACCCTGCAGTTGGTCCCCGTAATGGATGCATACAAACATGCGTGTGTGTGTGTGTGTGTGTGTGTGTGTGTGTGCACACGTGCATACAGTAAGTATATGGGCGTCCCTCCAAGTGCACCCTGCTAAGCCCGACTTGTTAACTTAACATTATAATTACATACTAGATGTCGCCTACCTGGATGTCGCCTACCTGGGTTGCATCCTGGAGGCTAACCTATCCAGTGAAAAAATGACCACCAAGGTAATCAATAAAGTCAACCAACGAATTCGCTTCTTGCAAAGGGTTGCCCCGCTGATCAATACTAAATCCCGAAAGACACTAGGAGGAGCTCTTATTGGGTCCCTCATTGATTACGGAGTCCTTGTCTGGTATCGCGACGCCCCAGCCGCCTTAAAGTTAAAGCTTCAAACAGCCCAAAACAAACTAATTAGGGTTGTGCTTGGTCTCCCTCCTCTGACCCACCTTACCGATCATCACCACGAAAGCGTGGGATGGCTGTACAGAGTGACAGAGTACAGCTGACAGAGTACAGCATCTTGCAATGGGCCTGGTGTACAAGATACACTACACCTCCAAGATTCCCATGTACCTGACAAACTACTTCTTAAAGGTCAAGGATGTTCACGACCACAACACCAGAGGCAGCTCCACTAATCATCATCAACGTAGATTTAACACTAAACAAGGCTCTAACTCGTTCTCCTGCTACACCATCAACATGTGGAACGCCCTTCCTCAAGCCCTAAAGGAGAGCAAATCCCTAGCCTCCTTCAAAATTGGTATGAAAAGTCACCTTCAGACAGCTGCTACCCGTGACTTGTAAATAGACTAAGCCCCCATGCCCCCCCCCCCCCCCTTTTATTATTCTTTTTTCTGCCTTTGTATTTGATGTTATGCTTTTGAAACTGATATTATCCTAGATAAAGTACTATGTTCTATCCGTCTGTCTTTCAATGTTATATGAGATACTTAAAGTGTGGTTCCTGTGGAAATAAGCCTCGGCTTTCTAGGATCTCCTTTTAGTTGACCTTGTACCAGTGATTTGTACTGTCATGAAACTGTACTTTTTTCTATTGCAAACTTCTAATAAATTCTTCAATCAATCAATCAAAGCCTCCCCCGGTGCGCTTCATGTCCTCCCAGGCACTTTGATTGATTGATTACTTTAAATTATTAGTCAGACATTACGTGGTACAGTCAGATATTAAGGTCTAAAAGGATAACACAAAAACTTCCTGGGTTCTTGTTTCCATTGTGGTCCTTTATTAAATTAATCAATTTAGCATAAAAATAACACGATAAATGTCATCAACAAAGTGAAAACACGATGGGCTCTATTTTCATCCATGCCTTACCTCTTATCCCTAAACTCTTTTGTAATGTTTTACTATTTTGAAAAACATTTTCAAATATTTCAAATACAGTGGGTTACAACATTTAGCGTCGCCAAGTCTAAAATGACACCTAGAGGTGTCAAGAGGTGCCTAGAGGTACCTCTGTCAAACACGCCTCCAAATTCTTAGCCGCGCCCCCTAGAAATGTGATATTTTATTGCAACGTGTAGTGTGGCTGTTCAGCCACGGGGTGGCGATTCTTCAATATGAGTCGACTATTCGAGTCTATTACTTGTTGGTTACTTGTTATCTCTACCTGCATTGTGAGCTTGTAAATAGTTTCTTTTCAAGTTATTTTTGCACTCAAATTGTAATTATTTGTTTAACCCATTTAGGCCTAGGATTATTGACTGCTTTAACTATTGAAAAATAGCAAATATACAAGCACATGTAGATCTGCTATTTTTTTTAAATCATGTTTTTTTTGCAAGTCTTTGAATATATCTACTTAAAAGCGAACATTTGTAACTCAAATATTTGCTTCTGGGGGGTCCCTGGAATAACATATTTTGAGATGGGGGGTCCGTGGCCAAATACCTGTAATTTTGGGGGTCCTTCACATGAAAAGGTTTGAGAACAGCATGATTTCGATTTTAGAGGAAGGATTTAGAAGTCGGGTCAAAGATCGGGTCAAAGATATTCAAAGACTTGCACTCATTTTCACAATTTTTCAAAAATAGCAGATCTACAAGCTCACAACACCTCACACTGCAAAGTGTTGTGAGCTTGCAGATTGGCTATTTTCGGCAAATACTTTAGGTGTGGAGGGGAAAAAAGAGCATACTAAGCAGTAAGCACAGAGGTTGAGGTACAAAGGGTTGTGGGGGTCCCTGCTTCATCTCTCTCTCAACTAAGGGGTCCTTGATCTGAAAACGTTGAAGATCCCTTTGCAAAACAACTCTTTGCCATCAAATCTCTTAACATGTTCACAAAATGGAACTCGTGTTTTCATTTGGTAAACACAGCCATATTTTCACATGACACACACATGCATTCATTGAATAAACACAACTAGCTTTTGGCTGAACACTACCAAGCATGAACAGAACACTGAAGAGCAAAATTGAAAACACAATTGTCGAAATGGAACACACTGAATGAATGTCAATTACTCTGGTAAATGAACCAATTCCCTTTTTGTAAAATGACCCAGTGTATGCCCACTTCTCTCATAGACAAACATAAAACAGCACACAAATATGCAGACAAAACATTTTATTGACTGTAGGTCTAAACGTTTACCCCCAAACACTCCAAACAAGCCCACAACGCGTTGTGTGCTTGTAGATCGGCTGTTTTCAATAGTTTTGTGCGACAGTCTTGTATGATGTAGCATGGCTTTTCTTTACCAAAAGCCGTACACATTTGAAACTTGGAGATACAAGTTTTCTGCCCGACAGTGACGATATTTTAGTGATTATGTTGCGAGGAAAACGTTGAGCCATTACATAATAGCCATTTTGGTTAGAACTGACTGAAAATAACTTTGTACTTTATATAATAAATAATATTTTTTCAAGTGTCCAAATAAATTCAAAATATTATCAAATGATCTCGCGGCACCCCTGGACTGCCGTCGTGGCACCCCAGGGTGCCCCATCACCCACTTTGAAAACCCCTGGCCTAGAGTGCCGCATGAAGCCCTGACAGGCCTCAAAGCCCACATCTCCATAAGCCTCCTCCATGGCCTGAAGCAGTGGGACCTGGCTCTGAATTGCTCGCCTGACCCGAAAGTTTAGAGATTTGAATATTTGTGTGTTGTGGATTGATGCTATGAGATTTTATGTGAGAAGTGTGTGCAAACCTGAAAAGTGTGTCTTGTGTTTTGACAACAAGGTGATGTGAAATTTACATCAGAGTGTAAAGAAGGAAAGTCAGAGTCTAATATGATAAGGAAATCTAAAGTAGTAACAAATTGAGTCAAGCGATTGGGGACAGAAGTAAAGGTTGTGAAAATTGTGCCAAATTTAAAAAAAATGTGTTTTAGCAATCGAAAAAAAACTGTAAGCTGATTTTGATACTATATACTGTATGTATATATATATTCTAGGGCTGGGAGAGAGAGAGAGAGAGAGAGAGAGAGAGAGAGAGAGAGAGAGAGAGAGAGAGAGAGAGAGAGAGAGAGAGGCGGAGAAGTCATCAAATGACAGAACGTTGTGACACAAACAATTACAAAATAATTGGTTCACACACTGTCCCAAAACAACATAAACGTGACATAATAATAATAAGCTAAATATAAGGAAACGAAAAAGACACAACTTTTGTTCACATGTTCAATTGAAATTGTTCTTTATTTGGAAACAAGGCAGTAGGCAACATTTTTCCAATAGCCTCATAAAGTTGTTCATAAAGATGTATTAGTTGTCCCAGACACCTGGACAAACATTTGATTGTGGTTTAATAATAATAATGTAATGCCATCATGGTCATAAATGTAGGCCTAATGCCTGTAGAAATCCTTCTCCATTCCTCCTCTTCTGGTAAATGTCAACGTCTCAGAAGAAGATGTGACAGCGAGGAGGTTTTTGAGAACCAAGCCTCTGACATGACCAATCGCTTTTGCTTTTGTGAAAGGGTCCCTTTCTAATTACAGAGTGAAAGGTCAAGTTAAAATGTCAAACTATTATTTACCACACTGTTTTTCAATACTTTTCGGTAATCATGACATTTTGTGAGAAAACATACGTTTACATTGCCAAAGCAAGTGTCAAAAAATTAAATAAAAACAGTCTATAAGGGAGAACATCACATGGAACATATACAGTAGGACGGTTGGAGGGGGAGCAGCTGACCATATAGGCGACCCTCTAGACAAGCTAATTGCTTCCAATACACAAGTATCTGTGCCAAACATGTTGAACCAGTTCTATTGTCCGCCCGTGTTGAATTGACGGCACACGCAGGCTTCATTGGTGTACTGAGTACATTTACTCGAGTAGGCTATTTTTATTCCACTACAATCTTTTGAAAACAGTTAGATACTTTGCAAATTTCGATTATTAGGCTATAAAGGCATACAACCACTTCAGCCCTACATTTAGGCCATTTGAAAATACAAGCTCACAATATTGCTTAATCTGCTCAAATATTTGTATAATCTACAAATGGTAGGCTACATTTGTGAAATGACTAGACTATAGGCTCCGTTTTCTTTATACAGCCTACATTTTGATACCAAAACGTCATTACTCAAGCCAATTAAGGCTTATATTTTGAACATGGGATTTCTAAAAGAGTATTTCTACTTTTACTTAAGGAAAACATGTGAGTACTTTTTTTCATCACTGACGGCCTTGCTGATCCCGCCCATAGACGATCGCGCCTCGATCGGCTTGCTCACTCAGCAGCAGAGCAGTTGAGTTCTAACTTCATCTAACTTTCACTAATAATTAATATTGAAATAAGAACAGCAGGATAACAAGTAGACTATTGTGACATTTACATTTGAAAGTTCCTGGTTTGTATATAAAGAAGTTACCTCAAGAGTCACCAGCCAATCGTCATTACTCACAAACAATTACAAAATAATTGGTTCACACACTGTCCCAAAACAACACAAACGTGACATAATAATAATAAGCTAAATATAAGGAAACGAAAAAGACACAACTTTTGTTCACATGTTCAATTGAAATTGTTCTTTATTTGGAAACAAGGCAGTAGGCAACATTTTTCCAATAGCCTCATAAAGTTGTTCATAAATAATTATTAGTTGTCCCAGACACCTGGACAACCATTTGATTGTGGTTTAATAATAATAATGTAATGCCATCATGGTCATAAATGTAGGCCTAATGCCTGTAGAAATCCTTCTCCATTCCTCCTCTTCTGGTAAATGTCAACGTCTCAGAAGAAGATGTGACAATACTTTTCGGTAATCATGACATTTTGTGAGAAAACATACGTTTACATTGCCAAAGCAAGTGTCAAAAAATTAAATAAAAACAGTCTATAAGGGAGAACATGGAACATATACAGTAGGACGGTTGGAGGGGGAGCAGCATAGCTGCATCACAGACAGCCAGGAATGTGGGGGAGGGCTTTGACGC
Source organism: Nannobrachium achirus (assembly GCF_963921795.1). Taxonomy (NCBI): domain Eukaryota; kingdom Metazoa; phylum Chordata; class Actinopteri; order Myctophiformes; family Myctophidae; genus Nannobrachium; species Nannobrachium achirus. The sequence continues at coordinate 30,454,604 of NC_137812.1, read as the reverse complement.
TGTTTGGGACAAAGCAAAGGTTTACAGTTGAAACACTGATGGAGTGGAGGACTTCTTAAAAAGAGTAAAACAGTACTTGCTTTTAAATAAACGTATTCAAGAGGACATACCGGTACATGCTTTTAAGCTACTTGAAGTACAAATAAAAGTAAAAGTACTCAAGTACATTTACTCAGTTACTGTCCACCGCTGGCCGCTGGCTGCTGGATGTCATAGCACCCCCTCCCCTGCTGCATAACAGTGCAGTCTGTCAGACTAACCGAAAATGTATTATTATTAGCTATTATTTGTGTTGTTGTAGGCCTAATTGAAACCCAGAAAATAGCCTAAACTGAACACATAGTGATCTATTAGCCCAAACCTCATTTGAAAAATGTCAGGAGTATATGAAAGCCTTTTAAAAATGTCTATAGCATATTGGCTATAAAACATTTATTGGTTTATAGACAAAACAAGACAGACAGACAGACAGACAGACAGACAGACAGACAGACAGACAGACAGACAGACAGAATAAACAGTCCAGTGTCAGTCCACTGTTAGACTGAAATAAATCATGTCCATTATGAGCTTGCAGATCGGCTATTTCGCTTTTTTTCTCCAGTGCGTCCAGCCTCCTCTTAAGGCACGCATGTTGCTTTCATCATCATCATACCATTTAAATATTAAAACAGCGAAATTAAACAAATGTATTTGCTAATCAACATCAGACTCAGTAGCCTAAACTTGACATTTGTTTAAAAGCATTCCTTTCTCCCTGGCTTTTGTTTCAATGTTAATATTATAGATTTAGATTCCTAGGCAACCAACCAGCAGCATTGGACAATAAAGTCTACATTACATGATAAAGTTTACACCGCTCTGACTTCTGACAGTGCCTGTCAATCAGTTCACACAGCTGCAGTATGTTAGATTGAGTAGACCTCACCACATGAAAGGCAGAGGCACGCATGGACTTTTAATAGCCTAATCATAAGCTAAATGCTCGGGTCTCTCTGAACCTCGGAAATAAACGGATTTCAGGACAATGTCACAGGTCTAAAAAAAACAAAAAAAGAATCCGAACGGGACGGAACTGGACAAGACCATTACGGGGCCACTCGGGTTTGGTTTTGTAATTTGGCATAACAAATATATTTCTATTGAATATATTATAGGCTTGACCATTTCTCTCTCTCTCTCTCTCTTCTGTTGGATAATTAGAGAAAGCGCATATATCTGACATGGCCGAACAAGGAACGCTGTCTGTCAGACAGACCCATGATGTTTACCAGGATAAGAAATAACACTAGAAAAGTTGTTATTTTGATAGAGAAATAGCCCATCCCCGTAGATAATGTCCAGAAATATGCTCCATAGGCTATAAATGTTCCGACCTTCATCTTCCAGGTGACTTTTGTTGGTGTTTCACTTCACCTCGCTAAAAACCTCCTTTTGCGGGACTCATTGAAATATGCGAACAGACGATAATAATATGGATTTGGGAGCATAGCCTAATTACAAAGCATGTCTCATTAAAAACAATATATATTTTATAGTTGAAGGGTAAATACACAGTATAGGCCTATGTAGGCTGGGAACATGACACAGTTCAGTTGAGATTTTTTTTTATTATTTTGGAGGTGGGGGTAGAATACTGTATAGGCTACAGTAGAGCTACATCACGAGTAGACATACAGCCTTTGCAGACAGCCAGGATGTGGAGGCGGGCTTTGACGCTGGGTGACGCCCTGCTCACATTGAAAGGGACAAAGCCGACGTGTGATATCGGCTGAGTGCCAGGAATGCAGTTTGGCCAGTGCTCTCATAACTGTATGCTCAATCCCTCAGGCGCCCCCTGGACTACATGATTATAAATGTTTATAATTGAGAACTGAGAGGTGCAGTAATCAATGATATATAGACACTGTGAAGTAATGACCACCAAATTGAATTTGTAAATACTAAAGTAAAATACAAATACCTCAACATTGAACTCAAGTAATTCTTAGAACTTAGGTAATACATCATTACACCAACACCAATGGTAAATGGTAAATGGTGCATTTATATAGCGCTTTTAATCCAAAGCGCTTTACATAGATTGTGCATTACATTCACCCATTCACACACACATTCATACACCGGTGGCGGAGGAAGCCATGCAAGGCACCAACCTACTCACCGGAGGCAATTAGGGGTTCAGAGTCTTGCCCAAGGACCCTTCGACATTAACTCAGGGGGAGCCCGGATTCGAACTGGGAACCCTTCGGGATTTATACCCTTCGTGCTCTAATACCAGTTTCTCTACCCCTGAGCTATGCCGCCCCACCAATTACATCAAATGCAAAGAAATAGTAGAATTAGTTGGCTAATCTAAGAAAAACATGGGTAGACACATGTTTTCAAACCAACAAGGAAACAAAGACAGACAAGCGAACAGCAGAGCTTTTCCATAATGAAACATGCTCTCTCTGAAACAGTGGAACTGTTATTAAGTGCTGGTAATAAGCTCATTGTCATGTGAACTGTTAACTTTATAATTATCCGTTTTAGTCCCATAGCCAGTTTTAAATGGACCCTTACAAATACAAATGAGACATTTAATTAACATTTAATGAAAAAGTCCTATGCCAAAATGTATTTTTACACCATTTAAAGTATAATTACTCTCTAGTATCTACAGTAGTCTCTTCTGTGGTTCATTTCAATTCATTTCAATCCCCAGCAAAATAGTTAAACTAATTGCTCTGCTATGCCATCTAGTGTCACTTGACTGTATTGCAGAAGATAAGCTGAAAGGACGGCCTCCTATTTTTAGACACTCCCATCTCCAGAGAGACCGGTGGGTGTCCAGAGGTACCTACAGATACCTGAGGCGACTCAATTTTCTGTGAACCACTGTAGCTGATCTACAGGCTCTCAACATGCTATTTTAAGTGTTTTTCAAAATAGTAAAAAAAAAAGTCAAAGAAGTTTAGGGATAAGGGGTAAGGCATGGAGGAAATATAGCTACATGGAGAAAGGGGAAAACGCTAAACGGCTGTAGAGAATGACACCTCCTTTCTATGGGAATTTTCATTTACCTCCCATTGTGGTCTCCTGATGGATGATTTTACAGGCCAGTTTTGAAAGAAACCAGTGATTCCCATCTTTTAATGGATGGTGTCAGGGCAATGGATGGTGGTAGAGTAGTAGAATGAGATTTTTTCCCATGTTTGTTCTATGTTTAGGTAGTACCAGATCGTGGTCGCTCCCTCTGGTGTTGTGGCTGAGGGTGTCACTCACTTTGGAGAAGTAGTTAGGCAGGTATGAGGGTATTGAGGGCACTGCCCCTTTGACCATCTTAAATACCAATTCCATTTTAACTTAATCTTCTACCCCGCGCCACCCCAGACTAGCCAAGTCTGTTCGAATTACATATCAATTTGGAGGTCCTTTACTTGAAAGAGTTTGAGAACCACTGACTTAGACGGAAGACCACAATGCTTTCAGCTGACTCTGATAGATAGCAATGTCACTGAGGGAAGGTCAGGTATAGCTCTAGAATGAAAGAAGACAGTCTTTGTATAACAGATCGGGCTCGAGATGCAGTATCCCTCTTAGTTTTCCACCTTCGTCTTTGTGGCATCTGACGCGTACTGTATTTTAGTCTTTTAGACTTAAAGATACAGTCTGTGAGGTATAGCCTGCATGTCCTGCCCAGGTCAGGATACGAACCTGGCTCCCCAGCACAAGCCCCAACATGTCTAATATTGAGCAATAACAGAGAGTCTGTTTGGGAAGGCAAGGCATTTTTATCTGGAGTTTCATGCAATACCTCTTTTCAACCAGTAGTGGTCCTACGTGAACACAGCAGCAATAGAAGAGCAGGGAGACAAATAACTCCGACCATGGCAGTAGTGTTAGTGCATTAACATCCTCTACCACAATGGTTCCAGTATTTCTTTCTTTGGAGCCCCCTATACTGACATCTGACAAAAGCTGGGACCCCCAAACATGCAAGCATGCACTCAGGCTCAAGCACACTATATACTTCTCGTACAAGGAATTTGTGAAAATAGCAGATCGATAAGCTCATGAGTCGTGGTGCAACGCACTGTGAGCTTTTAGATCTACTATTTTCAAAAAGAAAAAAAAATAGTGATGTCAGGTTGAAAGCAAGATTCTGTGCAACATATTTGAAATGTTGGATTACATCCAAATGGACAAGAGATCTCTGTGATCTTTGGGGGACCCGCTCCCCAGGTTGGGAACCACTGTTCAACCAATGCAGATTGGTTAAAATATTTTTTTATTCACTTCATCTTTGTTTAACCATGTGACATATTATGCTGAGATATCATAAATGCGTTCTATTCATTTGGCCCATTATGCAAATCATTTACATATAGTAGCGTGACCGACACAATTCTTAAGCATCGCATTCAGCCTATATACCTACGTGTCAGCACTGCAGATAGTCCCTACGTGACGTTATCTCGAGCATTGCGATCGCCGCACCAGGTGCATAATGAAATGCGTATTTACCCATCCTTTGGCAAATGAAACCCATGCATTATTCCATCACGGGGGAACACGGCTAACACATGTAATCCACCGAACGCACTGCGCAAACATGCCAGGATCAATGATGAATTTGCCGCCTTGTTTATACATGGCCGGAGACGCATAGGGAAAATAAGAAGGACAGGCATTATAGCGTGAAAAAGCCAATGTAAATAAAGCACAGGTGAAGGTGATGTCGATGTTCATGTTTCTTCAGTGTAAAATGATAGTGTTTGGGAGCCGACGGAAGCTCCTATCTGCTGTTTGCCGTATACCTGTAGTTGCTACTAAGGAAGTGATGAATAAGGATTTATGTGTAAGCTACTCCCAATCGTGTATCATGTAAGGAAGAGGAGTATTTTATATTGCTGTATCTCCCTCAGTCTTTCTTTCTCCCTTTGCACCACCACACTTATCCCTGTCAGTCTTTCTTTGTCAACCTGTCTCATTCTCATCCTCTGTTGTTCTGACCTTGTCTTCTTTGTCCCCTCCTCTTCTGGCTCTATTCCGGATCCCTGGGCTCTGTCATAGCTCCTCAGCACAAGTTCTCCAGTCTCTGCTGGATGACCCCAAACTGTTTTTCTCCTTCATTCCCTTCAGCCACACAGGTTGAAGAGCGCATCTCTGTGTGCCTTGCTGACATCTCTCAGTGGACGTCTTCCCACCACTTAAGCTCTGCTTCCCTGGGAATTATTGCCCCCCACCACAACACCCTTTTCTGAAATTCCTGCCATGCTGCCATACAGTCACTGCATAGTTAAATAATCATTCAGTTTCAGGAAAAGTACATTTTACAGGTATGTAGGTGTACATGTTAATGCTGCAAGAACCAATAAGAACATCTACCCTGCAAAGTTACTGTGTACAGTGCTAATGCCTTATTATTATGGCTTGTTAGTCTTTTTAAAAGCACTGCACAGAAACGACAGAATATCCCCTACCCACATCCGTCTCTGCGGACCTCATTTATACATTTGCCCTGGCTGCGGCACTGCGCACACCTCTTATCAACCGGTGTCTTTCTCCTCTGGCCATGTGAAGGCAATAGAATGAGGTCAGTGTGGTGGAGTGTGGATTAATGATACCTAGTACCTCCCTGGATCCCTGTCTCTCCTTCTCCCAATATATCTCTCCTTTCACTATAAAGTCTATTCTTCCAGACAATTAGACAGCATATTTTCCCTCTGTCCATACTGGCCACTACAGCTTGGCCTAAGATCAGCCCAGGCCTTGCATCCTATGCCTCAGTCTAACCTCAACATCGGTTGTCTGTGATGCTGGTAATCTAATTTACTTTAGCGGTGATGGAGAAAAACAAGTCTGGTCACCATGCATCAAATGAACAAATGATGCACTGCATCATATTATGGCTAATCTGACATGATGAAGTCAAAGTGGAAAGTGCATATACTGTAGCTTACAAAGACATATCCCAGTCCATCCAGAGCGTGTTTCTGATCCCATGTCTGAAGACAAGATTGATAAATTAACATTTATCAATTAACATTTATCAATTACAATAATAGCAATGCAATGTTAAAACAAGAAAGGGAATCGGTTTTCACAGTAACCCAAGAGGCAGAGTCTTATTCTTTTAGATCTAATAATTAAACAAAAGAAATCTCAGACTCATCAAGGTGTCTTTAAGCAAGCCACTCGGCCCCCACCGGAGCCTTGCTTGTTTTCTTTACACCACAGGGCGTCCATGCCAACACATTCTCGCTCCCAACATTAAGACACTTAGCCAGGGACCTCTTATGCATGCAAGTGTACCGTGTTTAACGGCAATGGAAGGATCGGATGATCATAACTGATAACCAGGATGGCTCGGCAGAAGCAGGCTTCGTATAATTCAGTGCAGGCACTCGCTCGGCTGGCGCCTCGCTTCGGCCCACCTCACAGGGCTCAAGCCCCCTTCTGCCGGTTCACCCATGCCTTCTTTTCAATGTTTCTTAACTTGGACAACCCAGCATGTAGGAAAAGGATCCTATGGGGTACCCACTACCCAGTGCGTCATGTGTGACGAGCTGTGAGGTGAGAAAGTGTTGGCCATGCGGCCGTGAAAGTACTTAATATGAATGTGAAGTGAGCTGTTTAAGAGCATATGTGCTTCACGGGCCTTGGCTGGATGAATAATACAAAAAAGGAGAAGGTAGAGCCTAGGAGGAGGTGGAGTGGAGAATTAATAATCTTTCTGTATGCAAAGGGCACGGTTCAAAAGTCAATAGGCTGCTACGACGAGGCAAAACCCTATTAACTCGGAGGTTGCCTCACGTTAATATGATCTCCCTCTGCCCCAGCTGTCTCTTTTCTTTCATCATCTTTCTTTCTCTCCTTATGGTTTGTCTTTCCCCATCATCACCTCTCCCTTGTCTCATTGTCCCCTCACTCGTTTAGTTCTTATTCTGTCTTTCTGTCTGTCTCTTTCTCTTCTTTCTCTCTCTCTCTTTATCTTTGTGTGTCTGTCTCTCTCTCCCCTCAAACCTTCTCACTCAGTCACTTTTTCTTTCTATCCGTATTTCTCTACTGTACAAAAGCCCTCGTTCGATAGCTGCCATAACAGATTACTCATTTGAGCTCTGGCATGGAATCTGGCATATCACAGCATTCCGTGACTCATAAACAATGCAGTGAGAAAGGAGACAGGCGTGAGCCTGAAATCAATAGCACTAACTGGAACAATGCTATTGTGTAATGTGATGGCGATCACAAAGTATGGAGGCATTATTAGCATGCAGACCTTCAGTTTCTGAGTCATCTACGCGGGAGAGATGAATCTTGTACAGTAACGGTCAATTACTCAGATTGCTGCTGGCCCTTCCGTACAGTCGGAGGGGCGGAGGGTAGAGAAAGTATGTGGGCAGTTGCATATTATAATTATTTTTTTGATTGTACAACCTATTGTTCAAGAGTTATAGGCCAAAGCGTGAATCACCTGTTATATCACCACCATGAGGCCGATTGAAAGATTTTGGGGTAGAGGTCAGACTCACATGAGTGAGTACATAATCCTTCGCCTTCAGCCGCTCCGGAGTTTAAAGTTGAACTTTGAGCCTTGGAGGCTTGAGGCTATTCATCCTAATACTGGGTAAGGAAAATTGTGAACCAATTTTAATCCTTTGGTAATTCATTTTTGGTAATAAGGTGACTTGTTTTAACAAGTGGTATTCTATATAATCTTTACAGAGTACGGAAAGTGTGGCAGTTTATGAGGGGGAGCAGGGACACTGGGAAGTGGTAAAGGTTATGGAGATGGGTTTTTACTATATTTGTTAGGCCTGCTTAGGCTAAATGTATTTTCTGTGTTTCCAGAGCCTTCAGGTCCGTCCAATGGTTAGCTGAGCAGCATAGAATCATGTGGGCAGTTATGGGTGGATGTTGGCCTAAATGTTGACAGGGTATGTTGAAGCGTAACCAGTTTCTTGTTTTATGGTTTTATTGTAGGAAGGAGGACAACTATCCGTTCAATGTTTTTCCCATCAGTATATTATATTAGTGATTGGGTTGTGTCAATGATTTTATGTTGGGCCATGGTAGGACTAAGCCTAAGGCAATAGGTATGCTGGGCCATTATTAATTACTTTCGCATGGTTTGAATTTTGTGTTTTCTGTGTTTACTGTGTTCAGCTGATATATACTCAAATCCACAGAGCGTCCATCATAACTGCGGTGTCAAGCGGCACCGCGACATCACAACTACAGGGTAGAGCTCTTCTAGTCTTTTCCTTTTTGTTTGCTGTAGGTTTATGTTAAGGCCCCTGTAGTAGGGCCTGAAGCCTTTTACGACCCATTGCCTTTTCTTTCCTTTTTTTTGGGGGGGGGAGGGGGGGGGGCTTTTATTGATAGGGATAGACAGTAGACTGACCGGAAATGGCGGAGAGAGATTGAGAATGACATATAGCAAAGGCTGCCGGGATCGGGGCTCGAACCTGTGACATGCTGTCAGGCTACACTGAGCCTATCCACTTCTTTCCACGGGAATTTACTGGAGAATTTTTTGCACCACACTTTCGGTTAACAGCAGACATACAAGCCGTTGTGAGCTTGTAGATCACACTCGGCTGCGGCGCCGGAAGCTCCTTACAACTTCTGCGCAATGCACGATGGGATGTTGGAAAGTTGTGGATAGGTATAGCTGAATGGTTAGGGAGCCTGCCTGGGGTTGTCCCTGGTTCGATTCCCGGCCAGGATAGCAATGTCGATGTGTTTATGTGTCCCTGAGCAAGACTCTTAACCCCTAATTGCTCATGCGCTCCTTGTGGGCTGCGAAGCAGCTGGGTTGGGCTGCAAATACTGAATTTCCCTCGTGGGAGGAGTAGGTAACTATTATTATTACCTAGACCGCTGTGCCAGCGGCCCAGGCTTCCTGTTTACAGTATTTTAATCCCACTTATTGGTGCATCCAATTTTATACTGCTTCTGTGGTTTTAATGGAAAATTGTTGAATAAACTTGACACTCTTGACACGTCGGCATCCGGTTCCGGTCATTCTGAGACTGTGCCTAATTGGGGACACTCGGCTTCAGTTTTATTGTCCAGTATACACCTACAGTATGGTTAATGTGTTCATAGGATCCCTCACTCCTATATGTGAGGGTGGTGTAGTCACTTCTTTATATAGCTGTCCCACATATTGATTTTGTTTTCTTGGGAAAGGCACATTAAAGAGAATTGCTAGCTGGAGGAGACACAATTTTCCAGAACACCCTGGTTAAACACATACCATATACCACCCATTTAGTCTCTGTCATATGCAGCAAGCTTCAAAATGCCATCAGCTATTTGCATATAAATCATGCCAAGGATAGAGCAGGGGGTTACAGCAGCCAATAGCTGATGAGCTATAATGCTGTCATGACTCCTTATCTATTTTGTATTTGCATGTAATCTATCTCCTTTTCTAAAAATAATTCCCTAGATGTGCACCATATGCGCAATACACGCACGCACGCAAGCACGCGCACACACACGCGCACACGCGCGCACACACACACACACACACACACACACACACACACACACACACACACACACACACACACACACACACACACACACACACACACACACACACACACACACACACACACACACACACACACAGTGTCTGGGAGAGGAATTTGGTCTCCCTCTGTCAAGATGCAGCTTTCTCTCTCTTACTTTCTTTTTCTGTCACACACACGGAGATAGCCTAAAGTAGAACTTTAACACCAATCAAGATAAGGTCACCAAGCCACAGCTTGACAGCATTGATGTTCAAGGGCCAAAACTGGTACAGAGGATAAGAAGATCTGAGAACTATTGGAGAAAGACAAACCACTGCTTGGTGAGCTGGTGTTGACAAATGAGCTCATTAATGAGGGCACTGGGCAACATTAGCCTCAGCTGTCACCGGTGAAACAAACTCACATCAAACCACGCTTACCCGACCGTTAAATACATAATCTGTCTCACTTAGCCAACTAAATTGTGCTGCCGTGCTGTAGCGTTTCTAGCATTGTTTAAGATGAAACGTTTAGCCCCTGTAATGGGGTTTGGGCGTGGAAACTGTTCCCAGAACAAAATGTTTGGAATTTCATCCATGAAATGCATAAATCTTAATCTCAAGTACTCTGGGAGTACCTAAAGGAGGTAATCCTCTGTGAAGGAAAACTACTGTCAAGTGTTTAAGATATTTTCTGATAAATAGGATTAACTGGAATGTATTTGACATCAGAAGGGTGGGTGCTCCAAATTGAATTGTAAATGTGTGTGTGTGTGTGTGTGTGTGTGTGTGTGTGTGTGTGTGTGTGTGTGTGTGTGTGTGTGTGTGTGTGTGTGCGTGCGTGCGTGCGTGCGTGCGTGCGTGCGTGCGTGCGTGCGTGCGTGCGTGCGTGCGTGCGTGCGTGCGTGCGTGCGTGCGTGCGTGCGTGCGTGCGTGCGTGCGTGCGTGCGTGCGTGCGTGTGTGTGTGCGTGCGCGTGTGTAAAGCTTCATAAAAACTAAAAACGAACAACAACTCCTAAATAGTGGTCATTATAAAAAATAAACTTTAAAGGGAAGTATCTGCATCACAATTTCAGAAGATGACATGTTGTTTTCTAACTATAGCTATAACCATTATACCACTATAGAGCCTACTGGTCTTCTTGCCTCCTGCGAGATCTTTCCATTGCCAACTACGACACCCTTATCTGCCATGCTGTAATTCCTGCCATTCTGCCATACAGTCACTGCAGAGTTAAACCAGTAAGACTCCCTAATCAGGAGATAACCGACTGTCAGGTCGCATACACAGACTTTAGAAGGCAATCGTAGCCAATCAGGAGGGAATATGGGCAAAGGGCAAAAGTGTGACGTGACGGACAGACAGACAGATGGACAGACAGCCTGTGGAGCTTTTCATAGTAACTCTCTCACTCTCATAGAAACCCATTTGAAAAGTATACATAATACTAAACCAAGGAAGAATTCAAATAATGTGTGCCTGCAATACTACGTAGCCTAACATCACACCATGCCTGTCAATGACCATAAGCTAACGTTTACCAGTGTGAATGACAAAGCACAGAGCTGCTTTGCTGTGATGGATCATGCAGTGTACTTAATGAGGGCAACAAGCTGGAAACCCCCATAGGCCCATGTTAAACCCATGTTGTTTCCTATGAACTTTAATGATTAAAATGTCATATGTAGGCTTAGCAAATGAGATTAAGCTTGAATGCTAAAAGTTGCATGTTGGGCAATTTGATTACATGTATTAACTCACTTAGCGCCGAGCGAGCCAGATTTCAATATGAATCTGCGCTTATAACGCCAGGAAATAGCTATATTGAATCCCCAAAATCACATTACATAAACAGGTACACGTGCCTGCGAATGCCACAAGATGACCACTAGAGTGAGCCATAGCCCATTGACTTTCCATGGTCCCATGTTAAGTCAGAATAAAAAACAAGGTTCATGAGATAACAGGATGGTACAATGACATGCTCTCCATTGACATTCAATGGACAGGCCGCCGGCCGCCATTTGAGCTCAATACTGCTCAATTCGTGCTTGATCGTCTCAAACCACCATTGGTATGGGCATCGGAACGTATATAGATGCCACACAGAAAGTTTCCGAATCAAAATCCGACCTAGTGAAGCTACGTGAGGGTCGGATGGTTTGCATTGAGCCTAGCGGCTAACAGAGGCCTACGTAAACAGGAAGCTATGGCTTAAAGGTGACGTCATAATCGTATCCTTTTTTTTCACGGTTTTCATCTGTATGCTAGTCGAAGGTAAGCTAACCGTTCCGCTCCGTCTATCAACCCAAATTAAAAGCTTAAACAATGCTTTTATATAAAAGTCGCTCCGAGTCGCTCGGCACTAAACGCCATCATTAGTTAGTCGCCCCGAAAGTCGCTCGGCGCTAAGTGAGTTAATAGCAGAGAAAATGCAAGAAAAAACTAATACAGTCTCAGAAAACTCAACACGCCTTGGCCTCACGATTCACAGAGGAAAGAGCAAGGTCCTCAAAATAAAAACAGACAGCGTTACTCCCATCACCCTAGAAGGTGAAGCACTAGAGGAGGTGGAGAGCTTCACCTATCTGGGAAGTATTGTTGACAAACTGGGCGGGACAGATGCCGACGTAAAAGTGAGGATTGGCAAGGCAAGGGTAGCTTTCCATCAGCTGAAAATTGTCTGGGGATCCTCAGATTTGCCCTCAAACACCAAGATCAGGATCTTCAATTCAATGGTGAAACCTGTTCTGCTGTATGGAGCAGAAACCTGGAGAAGAACGGTTTGCACCAAGAACAGAATCCAGACCTTTATCAACACCTGCCTTCGAAGAATCCTCCGAATCCGGTGGCCAAACAAAATCAGTAACCTGGAGCTGTGGCAGCGAACAGGACAGCACCCTGTAGAGAAAGAAATCCTCCAACGACGCTGGCGATGGATTGGCCACACTCTTCGCAAACCTGCAACAAGTATCACAAGATACGCCCTATTCTGGAACCCACAAGGGAAAAGGAAGAGGGGCAGACCAAGAAACACCTGGCGACGTGACCTTGATGCAGATGTGAAGAGGTCTGGCTACACATGGGGACAGCTGGAGAACCTGGCCCAGGACCGGGATGCCTGGAGAGCTCTTTTTCGTGGCCTATGCCCAAGGTTGGGCGATAGGCGTAAGTAAGTAAAGTATTAATAGCAGGCCTACTTCCTTCTTTGTTCCCTTGCAGTCAATTACATGTTGTTGTAAGCTCAAGCTGTTACAGTTTTAGCAACTCACCAGAAAGAAAGTATGCAAATCACATGAAGGAAAGAAGGCTTTCTAAAAGGTTATAGGAAATTGGAAAATACTTAACAGAAATACAAATTAATAGTGCGGTTCAATTATAGGCATATTTGCATAATTATGCAGGGCATCCAAAATATTTAGCTAATTAATGACCAAAAACTGGCTTTGATTTTGCTTCACGTTAAATTAAAAAGGAGATTTAAGTGTCTAACACAATGAATGATTGTTCTTATTATCTGCTGTACAATTTGTCAAGGATTGACACTAACGGTTGCCCGACTGCCCATGGCAAGTAAATAAAATGTTTGTTTGGTAGAATCGCAATCATTCTCAATGCAAATCCTGGACAAATGCACTGAGCGCATATCGGATGCTTGTGGCTGTCCAAGTACCTGTCAGAATGTGGCACATGTCTCCTACCCCCGGAAAGGTATGCGCTTAAAGTACTCCTAGAAAGTACCATGCCTATAGTCGTCTCAATACAATGCTTGGGGAACTTCATGCCACTCACAGAGTGACTTGAAAGATACTGCTGGTACACTACACGGTACAGAGTTCTTCCTTACAATGTTTGGGCAGAAGAATATGATGCTCCATACAGTATACTGCATGCTCATCTCCAGGTCATGTTGTGGAAGGCTGCAGATCAGAGCGAGCCACCTGTAGAGGCGAGAGACGTCCCTACATTTGGGAGGGAGGTTGCTAAAGGAGGGGCTGTGAATTCAGCACCATGGAGAGTTGCAATAATGCCCATCAGGAGGGAGGGCACTCTGAACACATTTAACCAGTAGGCTACTTTTGTTTCAACTGGGGGCTTTAGAACACACAACACAAGACTGATGAACCTTTCTAAAGCAACTGCCATAAGGAAATACTGTCCCCTACCGACCAAATGTGATAGTAGCCCAGAATCAGAATGTCATGTCACTCTAGTTCGTGCGCGCTCCGTTTTGTAGTAGGCTATTTCCTGAGAGGATAGACGAATATAGTGAGAGCAAAGGGACAAACAAAGATATAAAACAGGTTAAATAGAACAAATAAACAAACAAATAATAATAATAAGTGTAATATAAGTGTAATAATAATAATAATGTACACAAAGCTACAGATAGATACTGTACGGGAAAGTATATGATATTTAGAATGTTAGCATCACATGCATGTGTAGCCTTCATGTTTACTAAGATGTAACTAACCTATTACCTAACATGTTATAACATTTTACATGTTAACACCACACACATTAGGCCTAGCCTAGGCTACAGTGGGCCTATTAAGCTTATTCTTCAAACTAACTTGATTCTCTCACACTGACAGTAGGCCTAATTGATATAGAGGCCAACTCTAATGCGTTCAATCTGAAGTAGAAAACAAATTATGGCATTTCCAAAGTTAACGTTTGACATAAAATAGCCTAACTATTTTAAAGGTTGCTATTCATTGGTGGGAGATGAGAGCTAGCCGAGCGGAGCAGCCTAAACCCACAATTATGCGGAAAAGCAAGTTCCAACAACTGCTGCTTGTTACTTCCGAGTGTAGGGTTTCAGTCCCACATAGCCTACACACCCACCTAGCTCTGGTCCATAGCGTTAGATTAGAATGAGTTCTCCTTAACGCTGTCACCGATGATCCCTTGCGACGGCAGGAAATGCTGCGCACCCTGTCTGTAGTAAAACAAATAATAATACAGATTCCCTACTCACCAAAACAAAGACTGTTCTAAGATGTTGAAAGTGTACTTTCCACATTGGGAAGACTCGGATTCCTCCACCTCACGTCTAAAATACACGTTTTTGTCCCGAAAAGAACATACATTTCACCAAGTTGTAGCTACTCCACACCGCCCTCTACAGATCTTGTCAATAGAAAACTCCATTGACCAGATTTTGCCTTCCTGTGAAATATTTTCTTTTCTGGCCAAAAGGTGTATTTTAGACGTGAGGTGGGGGGCTCAGAGTGTTCCCACTAAGGAAAGTAGGCTTCAACTCCCTAAAGCCGTCTTTGTTTTGGTGAGTAGCGAAACTGTATTTTGTATTTTTACTACAGAAGAGAGGGTGCGCAGCCTTTCCTGCGGCGCAAGGGATCAGCCGTGACATAGCGTTAAGGTGAACTCCTCCCAGAGCTAACACCCACCCAGTCGGGGTGTTGCAAGTTGCAACTTGCAAGGTGATTCTGATTCGGACAAAGCTCTCGGTCTCGGGAAGACGTCGATTATACTGTAGGTGGATGTTCGGCTCATACGGGGGACAGGGCACGGAAAACGAGCGAGGATGGACATTTCTATGAAGACCTTTTGACCAGGCAGGCTTTACTTTTGTTGCTTTAGTTGCGAGAGCCTGTCTGTCTGCGCTTACCTGTGTTGACTTGCCCACAAGCCGTCAGTGGGGGGGAGTCAGACAGTCAAAGAAGTTCCAGAGCAGACACACCTTTACAGGCCTGCCTCTGCTGCAGCCGTACGGTACGGTACGGTCATCCTCCTCCTCCTCCTCTTCGGCAAAACACAAAGTGAAATGTCTGGAAGCGACAGGTCAACTCGCGTGCTCAGAGAGATCCTCCACCATCCCGGCAATGACGCTTGCGCGGACTGTGGTGCTCCTGGTAAGTTGTTTTAAAGTTATACGGCTCTCAATCAAAGCGCCAGTTACAGTTACAGAAGGCCTATGCTTCGTTGCACGAGCGTAGGCTACACGTCGCTCGCTCAGGTGGTGATCGGCTGGCCTGGCTTGTCACTCAGGCTTCGCTTTCATGCGATTCTCGTGCCGTCAACGAAGAATTCATGCGTTAAGTTTTATTTGCAGATATTTTGGAATGTATTTTCGGCACGGTCGTACGACGAGATATATGCCTACATACATTAGGCCAAAGCGAAGCCTCCTTAGAAGTTAATTGTGATGTATGTAAACCATTAAAAACCCCCAAGGGGAGCAATTGCCTTCTCAGCAAGTCTTGACATGCATGCAGTGCCCCCACTGCTAACTCCCACCCCAAATAACTTTTGTAGCAGAACTGTCGAAATCCCTGTTCAAATCAGGTCCAATTTTGTAGGCTATTGTTTTGTTACATTGTGTGTAGCTGACTAGCTGTCAAGTGCTAGATTTCATTTAAGCCAAGGCTATACATTTTCAATTTTGTACATACAGGATGAAGTTATCGTTGTTGTCCTATATTGTATGGCAGTCAGCACCTGTGTGTGTGTGTGTGTGTGTGTGTGTGTGTGTGTTTGTGCGTGCGTGCGTGCTTGTGCCGTGCGTGCTTGTGCAAAGGTGATGCTATAGGTGAATCACCCTGCAATGCATCAGAAATGCCAATAATCCAGTGAATCTGAAGCACAGGGATTAAACTATTCAACACTAGGCCTATTGCCTACTCTATATGCATTGATCCAAAAGCATAGAACACTATGTTTCTCTTACATTAATTCATATCTGACATTCTAGATATTTATTATAGATACACACACACACACACACACACACACACACACACACATACACACACGCACGCACGCACGCACGCACGCACGCACGCACACACACACACACACACACACACACACACACACACACACACACACACACACACACACACACACACACACAGAGGCAGAATGTGCGCGGGCGGAGGTGCACGTCAGAGATAAGACAGACAGGTGTGGTCAAGCCAAAGAAAATAGTTCTCGGGTTAAGAGTTGGAGGAATGTAGACTATGTTAGAGGCAGTCGACTTCACAGATTTGGACTCACTCTGTCTGTGCTTGTTTTGTGCAACCTTCTACTTAGTACCTAGTGAACATGCAGATTTCTGTCTTTCCTACCATTTACAGGAGAGTATGTATACAGCACTCAAAACACTTAATTCCAGACAGATTATAATTATTTCCAATATTGTGTTGTGTTATGTGTTGTGTGTGTGTGTGTGTGTGTGTGTGTGTGTGTGTGTGTGTGTGTGTGTGTGTGTGTGTGTGTGTGTGTGTGTGTTTGTTTTTAAGGAAAATTAATTAAATAAAGCATAGCATTTGACAGTTTAACTGCGCCACCATCAGGCCGTTTCAAACACACATAACACATTTTTGGACACTTCTCACACACTTTCCTTTTCCTTATTTCTGCACCTCACCTCCCTCCTTGTGTAATGTTTGTTGTGACTAACTGTACATTGCTTATGACCAAAATAAAACTATTCATTCATTCGTTCGTTCATTCATTCATTCGTCCCTTCCTCTCTCAGTTCTCACACACTTTCCTCCATCCTTAGCTCTACACCTCATACACCTCCGTCCTTGCTCAGCTCCCTCCATGACTCCCGGCTGTCTTCCCCTATTATCCCTGTATAACCTGTCTCAAATCCCCATCCTCCACTCCTCCTGCCACCACTCACTCAGTCCATCTTCCATCACTGTCCTCTCTCAGATCCAGAGTGGGGGTCCTGCTCCCTGGGGGTGTTCATCTGTCTGGCGTGCTCCGGGATCCACCGGAATATCCCTGACATTGGCAAGGTCAAGTCCCTGAGCCTGTCCCGCTGGGAAGACCACGAGGTGGAGGTGAGACCATGGAGGAACGTGCCTTACTGCCTTAACCCACCTGCATCCGTGTCACTCTAGATTTTCACCACTTTAACCATTATTTATGCTTTGACTATTAAAAAGTCCATGATACATAATATTTTGAGTTAGAGGTTCACATGAAAAGGTTTGAGAACCACTGACATAGGAACATGCGTTTTTTTCCAATTTAGAAGAGACACTTATGGAATTGGGTCATAAATATTAAAAGTCTTGCACAAAGTTTCATGATTTTTCAAAAATGGTAGATCTACAAGCTCACAGCGCAGCTCACAGCATGGCCCTCGGTGCCGCATTGTGAGCTTGTATATATCCTCTTTTTTATTAGTTAAAGCATAAAATAATGGTTAAAGTAATAATGCATTCCAGGTGGTAATCAGCAAAAAAATAAACATTAGGTTTCATTTGTGCCATTTAAAAACCTCTTACGCTGCTATAATGCATTTTTCATTCATAATTTGTAGCCGATTGGTTACTGATATGCATATTAATTTTAATATGCAACTAACAATATAGTTGTTAGAAATATGAATAAGAATGCTTAAATTGTGAACATGTTTTGTTGTCCTAGTTTTGTCTCAATACATCCTATATTTGACCTCCAGGCATTCTTATCTGTATCCTAGGACTGACAGCTGTACTGTCCCTGAGGGACTTAATACCTTTCATTTTAGCTTACAGTTTCTTATCTTTTCTCCAATGTAAAAGTGATAGCTGGAACCTGCACCTTTACCATCCTCTAATATATCTTGCTCTTCTTGCCTAGTATGTTAAATTTGCACTTCTCTTACAATAAAGCAGTGGTTCTCAAAGTGGGGCCCTCAGGGTTTCTTGAGGGGGTTCCAAATGGACCCTTAAAGGTCTGTAATTCTGAGAGTGTACACAAATATAATGATAATGATAATAATGATAAACTTTATTTCTATAGCACCTTTTATACAGGGCGTTCAGACAGTTCAAAGTGCTTCACATGCATGACAGAATTCAAATACTTCACAATTCAAATGCAAAAACAGAATATGCATAGAATCATGGGCATAAGAGGACAGACATCGGATTAGAATAGTCAACACACAAGTACAAAATGTAATAAAATAAAGATGAAAAAGTCAGGCATATTATTACCTTGAAATCCTTGAAATGAAAAAGTATTTAGAAGTTTATCTTTTCTAGGGGCTGTATCAGGCTCGCCTCATTACTGATTGCTGATATTTGCAGAATTTAAGCTAGTCCTTCTGTTGTGCTTACTGTAGCTAATGTGTTATTACATGGATGATATTTGATATCTCACCTAATGTCACTGTGAGTCTACCTGACATTTATCTTACTTTGACCTTTTCTCTCCATTCATCTACGTTCATCTTTCTCTCTCTCTCTCTCTCTCTCTCTCTCTCTCTCTCTCTCTCTCTCTCTCTCTCTCTCTCTCTCTCTCTCTCTCTCTCTCTGTGTGTGTTTATGCATGTCAGTTCATGGCAGAGAATGGAAACAACTTGATGAAGAATATATACGAAGCAGCGGTCCCTGTCTACTACTACAAACCTACCCACAGAGACTGCCAGTAAGTGACCATGGCAACACGACCACACACATTAAGCACAATGGGTGGGCAGTCTGGGCACAAACTCACTCACACACACGGAAAATGTACATTAATCAACGAAGATGATTGTGTATTGTGTATGATTGTGTTTGTGAGTGAGTGTGTGGGTGGGTGTGCATGTATTGGTCGAGCTCTAATCTTATCTATCTGTCTGACTTTCTGTCGACGATGTCCCATCATCACCTCATCTCTCTCTCTCTCTGTACCTGGAGGTCATAGCAGAACCTCGCCCGAAATGTTTCAGCCTGCTATAGATCACCAGGAGGCCGATCTTTTATATTACTCCAACAGATTTTGTCTAAACATCATGCAAATCGGTACACATTATCTAATAGTCATATTCCATTCTGATTGCCCAAGATTGGCTTCCAAAGTTTGCAGGAGTGATGCCTCAAATCATGAACGCAGCGTCCGATTGCTGTGTAATTCCAGCCGTTTCTGCCGTTATCATCCCATTGCATGGGCGATTACCTGCCCATTGTAATGGGCCAGGAGGGCCATGCTCTGCCCACTGAGTCGGTCAGAGTGTTAATATTTATTATCTCCCCTCAATGGGAAGCGAACCCGGGCCTTGGTGATAGTAATCACCCTGCTCTACTCACTGAGCTACCAAGCAGCTGACCAAACTCCCTTTTTTTGTGCTTTTATCTTAAGACCTTATGCCTAAACCTAACCCTAACCCTAACCTCAGTAAAGATATGCCTAAACCTAACCCAAACCCTAACCCTAACCCTAACCTCTGTCATGGATCCTGTAGCGTGAACAGTAGTGTCGGGTGGCTGGGAAACGCAAGGTATTGGGTCAGGGACGGACTGGGACTAAAATTCAGCCCTGGCATCTTAGCCCAGACCAGCCCCCACAACCAGCGCGCGCGCAGATAGGCTACTCTACCGACTCATCCGGTCGAGGCACATACAAATACACAAGCTCTTAATACCGCAACTTTTACAGAACAACATAAATGATAACTACACAACCCACAGGCAACCACACAATCCATAAATTGTATAAGTTAGCGTACAGTTCTCACCAGCAAGGGGAGTATGAACATGACATTGGCAAATAACAACTTAGCATTAGCAAGCTGGGATCTTTTGGCAATGTGAGCCCTGGCAGAAAAAAGGTTGAGAAAAGGTTGACACTAGTAACTAGTGTTGTTGCTGCTCTTATACCACCATTATTATTATTATTATGAGCAATGCACTCCTTAAAGTTGAAACAAAATAAGTTAAGAACCAAGTAACCAGTCTGCTTAAAGTATGCATCTGTAGCAGCTAGTTGACAGTGCAGAGAGACATAATTGCCTTCCTTTGATCCATTATAATAAGGGGCCGTTACTACTTATTGGCATCAGCTGCCAGCTGGACACAGAGTCTGACACAATCACCTCCCCTCTGCAGGGCTCTGTGTCTGTCTCATTTCTCCAAAATCCCTTGAATATGATTGAAAATGATTAAGGATTACTGTGATTATGGTAAGCTTACGTTTCATATCGCACTCAACTTACCTGTAACTTTTCACTTTACCTGTAACTTACCTGTAACTTTCAGCCGCTCGGGTATGAATTAGGACTATGTCAATGCCACCGTCAGAGATATTGTGATTAGAGTTATGATTGTGTATATACAAACGTGCCTATTGTCAAGGCCTGCAATTGCAGTATGGCGCCCTCTGCTGACACACCGTTGCCCATGTATTAGGTTTTAAAACCATTCTTTACATAGTTATTCATTGAATAGAGGTTGTTTATTTTTCCTCTACGAGATTTCTTTACGAGGAATAGCCGATCTCTGTGTGTGTGTGTGTGTGTGTGTGTGTGTGTGTGTGTTGGATTTATCTCTGACAGCTCAACATTGCTGATAATCACCTCCATATATCTTCCTGATGACATAATGAATCATCTCTCACATGCACACAAACACACTGTGTGTGTGTGTGTGTGTGTGTGTGTGTGTGTGTGTGTGTGTGTGTGTGTGTGTGTGTGTGTGTGTGTGTGTGTGTGTGTGTGTGCTGTGTGTGTGAGTGTGTGCTTTGTCAGTTTTGACCATTAGCTGCCGCAAAATGAGTTAATAGCATTACAATCGGTTTAACCACTTTAACCCTATATACTGTAATATCACATATTTGAAAGTAGCAGATCTACAAGCTCATAACATGAGCTTGTAGATCACTATACAATAAAATAAAACAACAACAACACACATTGTATGTGTGCTCCTCACGCACAATTCAGATGGGGTAAAATACAAATTAATTTGTATTGGCAGTCGTTGACAAGAAAGAGTTGGAGAACCACTGCTCGAAGAGAAAGGAGAGAGAGAAATAATAGAGAGAGAGGAATAGAGGAAGATAAAAAGGTAAAAAAAAGAGAGAGAAGTGAAGGAATGATACATAGTGGCAGGGGGAGCTTATGAGATGAGCACATTAAGAAACAGAGAGAGTGTGGAGATTGCTGGAGATGACTTCCGACCTCTCTGTCCTCTCAGAGAGGAACAGACAGTGCTTGTTAGAGCCCCTCACAGCTAGTCTGTCTTCTGTAAGAGACCAATTAGGAAACTCTTAGTAAGATTCCCTGTCTCACATACACAATCTGTCACACACACGCACACACAAACTGCCTGCAGTCGTAGCTCCCTTTCGCAGTGTGTGTTCCCTATATGGGGATATTAATTATATGCATTTTAATCAGGTCCACTAAAGTGAAGATTCAAACCCATTGTATGTACAGCATGTGCAGCGACTCCACCATTAGCCATACAGTGCTAACAATGTCCAACATATATGATACAAGTAATACGAGTATTAATAAGAGTAATACAAGTATGGAAATACTATGGAAAGTAAGGCACTAATTAGTAATAAGCAATAAACAATGAAGTGTAAAACATCTACAGTAAGTAAAGCTAATAAGTGTACAACATAACTGCATCTGTATACATTGGTCATGTAGTCTGTAGTGGATGACCATACTACTAGATTCCCGAGAAAAAAAAGAAGATAAAACAAGCTAAGATTGAGAATATAAATGGAATGGACTGAATACATATGCAACCAAACATATACAGCAGGGGTCTTCAACGTTTTCAGGCCAAGGACCCATTAGCTCTGAGAGAGATGAAGCAGGGACCCCCACTACATATTGTATAGCTGCAGATTAAACATGTACATGGATTATTTCTTATACAATTTAGACTTGACAGCCCTATCATCTGTGTAGGTTGGATTAATGTGTTACAGTGTATTTTCATATATTTAACCACTTGAACTGTCAATACCTACTGTACTAGTCTCTTCATAATTTGTCTAGCTCTGCTCAAGAACATCTGACAACATTAAGAGTCTTGCACTGCAGGGGAGTGAGGTAACCCTGGTGTGCTCATGCTGACCGCACCACCCTCTGCAGGGCTCGCTGGTCCCCAGAATTGGGTGTAGAGGTCAATTGGTTATTGAAAACAACCACACACACACTTAAACTTTAAACTGCGGGGGGTGATTTACTTTAAATCACCTGGAGGCATGGTGGTGCAGTTGGTAGCGCTGTCGCATCACAGCTAGAAGGTCCTGGGTTCGCTTTCCGACGGGGTGCAAAGAACATGCAGTAATCCTGGTCTCTATAATGCCTCAGCCAGGGCGCCTGATGGAGGAAAAAGGAACTGGTTGGAATAAAAAGTGTTCCTTCCATGCGCTACGTCCAACAGGGGAAGCTCCCCCCTGTCAGCTGATAAGAAGCGGCTCGCTCACTCCTCATGCACTGAAGGAAGCATGAGCTCAGTTCAGGGCTCTCCCCAGGTTGGCAGAGGGAGAGCAGTGCCCAGGATTACAGTTTAGGCAATTGGCACTAGGTGAAAAATGGTTTACAAAATCGTGGGATAAAAAAAAAAACACCCCTGATTTAAAGTTCAATGTTCTTCAGGTCAAAGTCCCGGGGGCGTGTCGCTGTTACTACATGTCATCTTTTCGACACCCGACTCTAACCCTCACCCTAACCTTAACCTCCGTGGAGTGAGTCGCTAACCCTCCGGTCGAAATGATGGGCGTTCGCAAAAGCGAGATTTCCCCAAAGTCCCCTTAGCTGAGAGAGAGATGAAGCAGGGACCCCACTATATATTGGATTCAGGTTAAATATGTGTTTTCAGACATTTAAATTAAGTATCACTCTCTAAATATAATGGATTGGTTCAGTACTTCTTGTAAGCTGGTATAACATTGACTACTTGGCCTCTGGGGGTTGACAGCAAAAAAAAAAAAAAAGAAGCATAGTCAGTGATTTCCACGGACGTACACAAGACAATTGGCACAGCATCCGCAATATTCAGGACTGTAAAACGCATTATGATCGTCTTCCATTGACAGATTTCATGTCAGCATAATACTGACTTCCCTTTGACGGCCAAATGACTTTTGCAAGTGTGAAAATAACTCATGGAGCAAAACGGAAGCCGTATGCGAGGAAAAGAAAACAGTAGTACTTGGACTGCTTGGCATTTTGTAGGGTTCAATAGTTCACTTTTTATATATAGTGAGTCGGACAAAATAGCAGCAGGATCATACATACTGGTATAGATTTCTTTGTCTGAGGCTACAAGGTTTTCTGAGCTATGAGCAATATTGACTTTTCTCTCTTTCTGTGTGTGTGTGTGTGTGTGTGTGTGTGTGTGTGTGTGTGTGTGTGTGTGTGTGTGTGTGTGTGTGTGTGTGTGTGTGTGTGTGTGTGTGTGTGTGTGTGTGTGTGTAAACAGGGTGTTGAAAGAGCAGTGGATAAAGGCAAAGTACGAGAGGAAAGAATTTACCGACCCTGGGAAGAAACTAGTATACGAGGAAGGTGGGTGCGGCACACACGCACGCACACACACACACACACACGCACACGCGCGCACACACGCATACACACTCATACGCACACATACACACCACACAATTCTGTGTTGACTTTTATGATTCCCTACAGGAATGAAAGATGACATGCTGATGAAAAGGGGGCGGGACAACGGCCAGTTCCTCAGCAGACGATTTGTCCTCTCGGAGCGGGAGGGCACTCTGAAGTATTTCACCAAATATGACGTAGGTCCCTACACACACACACACACACACACACACACACACACACACACACACACACACCGACATGCGGGTCCAGCGACATGCAACATGTTGTGACTGTGAGCTTGTACATTAGTTGGCTATTATTATTAAGTAAGAATGAGTCAGCCTTTAGATTCCCGAGTCCAAGCTTCAGTAGTTTATATACAGTAGACTATGGTACTGTACCTTCAGCATGTGGCCAACGCCTCCTCATCGCACGCACGCACGCACGCACGCACGCACGCACGCACGCACGCACGCACACACGCAGCCTGTACCTTAACCCTTTTAGTGCCTATCCCGAACATGTTCGGGATATTCGGGATCAAAAACAATTTTTTATTTGCTATTTTACTTACCCCGAGCTGCTTGGAGCAACGTGGGTGGTCCCGGCTCGCCCAGCGCTCACCAACGAGATACGCTAGATGCTCCGACGATTTATTCCATTGAAAATGGTTTAAAATAAAGTTTAGACCCCCCCCAATGTTCACCAAATGTTCATTGTAGGCGGCGCGACGTATTCCAGGGTGCCTATCCCGAACATGTCCGGGATATTTAATAAAATGAATTATTTTATCGGAGGCCTCAACGAAGCCCCGGTCTAGACGTCCATCCTTGGCCGGGACTTAGACTCGGCCATCCACGGGCCGTATTCGCGCTAACGGCCGAATCGCGCCGCCCACTCCAATAATAAATCACATCTTTAGACAGGATTTTCTCCGGATTGTGTCCCCAGACCCAAAGAGAAAGTTTTTTGCGGCTGAAATAGCTTCAGATCGGGCTTCTAAATGGGTTAGCATTTTGGCTACGTGTCAGCTAGCTTCCTCCTCTTGACACCCATAGGATTGACCGGAGTGAAAACACAAGCCAGTTGGGAGAGGGTCGACGAAAGCTATAAAGAAGGTCTATGGATAAATTTCTGGCACTCTAGCACCCCTTGTGGCCGGATGGCACTGTATGAGTTAATTACAAAATGTGGACAACACCCTGCACTCTGAGGTGTTTAACACACACACACACACACACACACACACACACACACACACACACACACACACACACACACACACACACACTTGAAACCTTATAATCACAGTGCACAAGTAACTATACGTCCCTTACACATTTAACTTTAATCGTCTTCCTCTCCTGTCAATATATACACCCTTCAATGCACATGCAGACGGGAACACAGATAGAAAACAGATGCACATGCGTGTGTGTGTGTGTGTGTGTGTGTGTGTGTGTGTGTGTGTGTGTGTGTGTGTGTGTGTGTGTGTGTGTGTGTGTGTGTGTGTGTGTGCTACTGCTATCTTTGTTAGAACCAAATGTCTTCACAGGGACGGAAAGATGAAGATGAATGTGGAAAGTGAGGACATAATTGCTGGCCCCAATGTAGCAAGAGACCTTTTCAGGTTTAGTATGTGCGTTTAAGGTTAGAATAAAAATTTGGTGGAGGTTAGGGACGGGTTAAGTTTAAGATTAGACATGTAGCCGTGATGGTTATGTTTAGCGTTAGGGTTAGGCTAGGGAATGAAAGTAGTCGATTCAAAATCAGTCTAAAGATAGCAGTATAGCAGTATCTCTACGTGTTGGGGAGAACTAATATATTTACTTCCAAGTAATTTGGAGTGCTGGTAGAAGGTTTTCCAAACTCCGCTGGTCAGGGCGGTACACCTCAATGAGGTGGAGGTGTAACGCGGTTGATTTAGCATCTAGCGGGACTCTAGTAACTAGCTGACAGTGTTGGATGAGTTGTGGATCTTCTCAGAAGGCGTCCTCTGAGATGGTCTCCATAACATTAGGTTTGTTTATTTAAGCATGCATGTGTGTGCGTGACTTGAATGTATCTCTTTTGTATGTGTGTTTCATGCATGTGTTTCTGTTTTAATGCATGTTGTAACAGACGTGTGTATTGTAGGGATGGCACGATTATCGTTTATCGTGATTAAAAAACACTCACACTAATCGTATCGTGGAGATTGTGGAGACCACTTAAACCCTCTAGAATTGGTAAAACTGACCTGTAAAGAACGAACTTGATAAAGTATTTTCTCTCTACCAAATTTCTTTGCCAAAAAATAGCCGATTTACAAGCTCACAACGCGACGCTTGTAGATCTGCTATTTTTTGACAAATGTTCCGCCCCCAGGATAATGGATCTTGGGGATATTTTGATTATATCGTAAATCGCAATTCTTTTGGTCACAATAATCGTGACATGACATTTTCATTTCGTCCCATCCCTAGTGTATTGTAAGTATGTACAGTATATGTCTTGTATATCTGTATATATACGTATATAGTGTTTTTCTACTGTAGGTGGCTTTGGAGTGAGCTATATCTACTTAATACGTATGCAATCAAGCAGAACTTGAAAAAAGAGTTGTTTGCTATTACAAGTAAGTTATTCTTAAGCCGTTAAATTGGGTTGCTTTTGCAAAAGAATCCCAGAGGCATAAAGTATCCAGGTGTAACTCCTGGGGACGCCTCAGCTCAAGAGCTCTGCACCAATTTATGTCCCTCTCAAGATGTTTATTCATGACCACATCTACTGGGATTCAGTTTTCACTTCAATTTAAATTAAAGTCTGTGGCTTAAATCAGTGGTTCTCAAACTGTTTAATTTCAAGGAGCCCCGCATAACTTTCAGAGTTACAGGGTCCATTTAGAACCCCTTAAAGGAACCCTGAGGGTCCCTGGACCCCACTTTGAGAACCACTGTTTTAGATGAATACATAACATGCACAAAGAATACAGCTGAGAATATTGTAGACCTTATAGGACAATAATAATTGATACATGGTAAATGCTTAATTTACTGTGTAGGCCTACTTTGTCGTACAAAAAATCACATTACGGTGCGTTGCAATAATCTAAGTCTTCTTTTTTTAGGGGTCTTTTTTTGGCGGGGGGGGGGGGGATTCCAAATGTTGACATTTGCGTGATGAGTTTACTATCGCTCATTTGCATGTTATCGACATTGCCGTTTTGATCAATTAACCTTGTTGGTCTGTTGCCTGAGAAGGTCTCCTACTAGAGGTAGTGGAACTAATTACAACCCAAATGACACATTATTGATTTGGTTAACTTTCATTTAGGTGACATCCTAAAAGGGTTTCTCTAATTGTATGGATTAAGTCCTGAGTTCAGCAATGCTGTGGTCTAATTTAAAATACATCTATATAATGCAGATAGTTTGTAATTTTTGTGTCATGCTGTATTTCAAAAGCATAACAGCATAACTTGTGTTGGTGGATGGGGGGGCTGAATGAAGTGTTCGCCTAGGGCGGCATAAAAGCTAGAAATGGCCATGCGTGCACGCACACGCGGGCACACACACACACACACACGCACGCACGCACGCACGCACGCACGCACGCACGCACGCACGCACGCACGCACGCACGCACGCACGCACACACACACACACACACACACACACACACACACACACACACTTATCTTCTCCCATCCTCTCTCCCTCAGGCTAAGGAGCCTAAGGCAGTGATCAAAGTGGACTCAGTCAATGCTACCTTCCAGCCGGAGAAGATTGGAAACCCCAATGGCCTGCAGATAACCTACATCAAAGACTACAGCACCAGGAACATGTTCCTCTACCATGAGAGTGGCAAGGTCTGCACTGTGTGTGTGTCAGTGGTGGAAAAAATAACTCAAATGTTTTACTTAAGTAAAAGTATCAACACTGCAATACGGAAATACTCAGTCTGGAATTCAAAATGTGCTTGGATAAAAGTACGAACATATTGTCATCAAAATATACTTAAAGTACCAAAAGTGATGCACTGCGTTTTGAGTTTGTAGATCGCTATTTTCAAGTAGCCTGTATAAAATAGGGCTAAAGTGGATTAATGTTTTATAGTTAACTATGAAAAACCGCCACATCTTGTCAGTAATGCCTGTCAGAGGGTAACACCTCAATGTCTATAGCTGACCTATGACATCACATTGTTGCGACATCACATTGTGACATCACATTCCGTCCTTGTCCCTTGTATGCAGTCAGTCATATCCATATTTGGGAAAATACTTTGTCCATAATCCATATGTTGTCCAACTTAAACAACCAATCCCAACTCAAATCACACTTGCAAATGAATTTCCGTCCTGTGCGAATTCCGTCCTGCTGTGTGTGTGTGTGTGTGTGTGTGTGTGTGTGTGTGTGTGTGTGTGTGTGTGTGTGTGTGTGTGTGTGTGTGTGTGTGTGTGTGTGTGTGTGTGTGACAGAGAGAGTGGTCATGGGAGGACAGTGTGCTGTCGATACTTAATACCCAACATGATCTCTCTCTGTCTACCTGTCTCTTCCCTGTCAATCTCCCTCTCTATTAGGAGATAGTAGACTGGTTTAATTCCATTCGGGCTGTCCAGCTTCACTATCTAAAGGTGGCCTTCCCCGGAGCTACAGACGCAGAGGTTGGTGCTCGCACGCACGCACGCACGCACGCACGCACGCACGCACGCACGCACGCACGCACGCACGCACGCAGACAATATGTATTTTGTGCACAACTATATACTGTATGTGCCTAAAGTATTCCTTTAAGATTCTGTGTGAGCTTTCTTGTTTGCTTCTTTTGTTTTAGCTCATGCCCAAATTGACACGGAACTTTCTGAAGGAAGGTTACATGGAAAAGACAGGCCCCAGGGTAAAGTCAACGCACGCACACACGCGCGCGCACACACACACACACACACACACACACACACACACACACACACACACACACACACACACACACACACACACACACACACACACACTATCCATTATCACAATTAAAAAATGATAGTGGGACTACATTGCAAATTTTGCAATATTATATTTTGCCCAAGCCTAACTCAATATCTGCTGCCTTTTGTATTTCATTTATATGTGAATCTGAGCTGGTATTGAAAATATCATTTGCACAAAATAAATGAAGACAACCTTTTTGGCCGTTCCACCAAGGTCTTTTAAACATACATATGACACAGATTGCAGAGAGAACACAACAGAGGTACTGTACATTAATGTAATTTGGAATTTATCCGGAGATCATTGTGAATTCGTTGGTTGTAGACATTGCTCATACCACCTGGTTAGGTGCCATAAATACATAAATATGTTAGTCATCCAGGCTGCATTGGATTACACTATTTACACTAAGACACTTCCAAGCCCAAACAAACAGCGACATTGTTTTGCTTTACTACTTCTTCTTTTTAATTATTTTTTGTCGCAAAATACTCTTTCAAACATAAACCCCAGTCAGATATGAGGTCAGTTTCAATGGGAAGAAGGGTTAGTCCTATTCTACTTGTTACTCCTGTAACAAGTAGAATACAATTTCCCTCAGCTAACCACCCATCCCAGATCCCACTCCTCGGGCTTACGAGCTCTCGAGCGTCTGCCTCTAATGAATTAGGAGTCAAGCTAAGGCGCTAGCCAACTAAAGCTGTCAACATGGCCGCCGTCCACCACTTCCTGTCAGCACCACTCATTTGACTGGCAGCTAGGAGGACCTGGATGGCTGTCTGTCTCAGGTGGAATCAAAGGCTTCCAGCACAGGATAGGCTTAATCCTTAGGTGTCTGGGTGGCGCACGCACACACACACAGTGTATAAGTGGGTATGTTAGCACGAACACAGGCATGCTGTGGTAGGCGTGTAAGCACACACAGAAACAAGACATGCATTCAGGCTGGTACAAAAAAAGTGTTGACAGTAGACACACACACAGCCATGTCTGCAAATGTACAGCACGCACACGCGCACACACACACACACACACACACACACACACACACACACACACACACACACACACACACACACACACACACACACACACACAAGCTCTGATCGTAGTACTCTCTGTCTGTCAGAGTGAGAGATGAAAGGAAGCACAAACCCGCTATGTTGGAATGATTTGCTAAATGGATGCCATAATTCATTTCCCTATCATATTTGAGATATGTTTGCAGACGGTGTCGTGCCCAAAATGAAAAGAGAACGGAGGGCAGTCGTCAAACTGACACAACAAGAATATTAAACATTTTTACGAGAACAATTTGCCAGCCGTCGGCACATATCCTCGTCATTTAAACCGTAGCTGTTTTTAAAAAAAAAGTAATAATAATAACAATGATACAGACACAGAAAAAAAAGGCTCTTGTACAATTTACAATTTTGGCA
This sequence comes from Nannobrachium achirus, assembly GCF_963921795.1. Taxonomy (NCBI): domain Eukaryota; kingdom Metazoa; phylum Chordata; class Actinopteri; order Myctophiformes; family Myctophidae; genus Nannobrachium; species Nannobrachium achirus. The sequence continues at coordinate 30,424,374 of NC_137812.1, read as the reverse complement.
TTTAGCAAATGCTGCTATCCAGAGTTAGATCAGAGAAAGGGGAATGAACCCTAATCAAATAACACTGTAAGTGTTTAGGTGAACAAGAATGTGATACAAATTACTGTCACTTCTTTCTAAATAATTCTTGCCATTTGTGGACAAGCATACATTGTGTCAGCATTTTGGCACTGGAAAAACAATGTTCTTTAAATTGTGTCTGAATTAATCCCGTAAGGGATGGGCTGTGAAAGGCAGCCAGACACGAAAATAAGATGTTCATTTGTTTGTTTGTTCGTTCGTTCGTTCATACAGAGCACACAGAGCACTTTATCTAAAACATGTACAATAGCATTATGTGAACTTGTTACTGTACACTGTACAAGTACATCAGAATAGCATCAATCTAAATAAGAAACAAGAAATTAACTGTGCCAGGAGGTGAGTTTTTTTTTATCAGACTGTGATAAAAGGTCACCCATTCTGCAATTATAACACCTTACAGTGTATTCAATGATATTCTATGTTTTCACTGTGGATTTGAAAACACCAATATTATTTTGTGAAACTTGACATGATGAAACTTGGATGTATTTGTTTTCCCCATCTTTATGATTACATTGTGGGAATTGCCTAAACAATATTGCAGTTTTCAGTAATTAACGATACAAGATCATTTGATTTCTTTCAAGTCCTATTATTTAAACATTGGAAGAGTAAAGTTGCACTGCAACGGAAGTGCTCCACTTGTTACACTTCCGTATGGGTACCCATTTCCTAGTGAAACGGACCAGGAAGGCAGGACATAGCGCTGGGAGGAATGTGATTTGACGGTCAAAAGATAGGCAGGCCTACGATGATGATCGACGCTGAGTATCACAGCTTTTCTGTAGCAGCGCTCCCATAGACTGAGACATCGACTGCGTCTTGTGATTGGCTGAACCGGAGGTAGGCCATCGCTCAGCTGTGCGGAGAGGACGAGCGGGAAGGCGGGGGAAGGGGAGCCACGCGATCCAGCGCAGTGAACAGTGAAGTAGTTGAAGTTGGTTGACACAGGCGCCTGTCAATCATTCTGACCTCATGAATTATTAACACATTCCCTGCCAAGGGTTAAGCCACACCCCCATCTAAGAAATGTCAGGATTATTTAAAAAAATTAAAATAAGAATAACACAAAATAAAAAAATATAAAAAAAAAAAAAGCTCTCAGAAGATGTCCATTGTTCCCTTGCAGTTGGCAGAAAAATATAATCAACCCCAAGAAAAATCAATTTTTTGATTAACACACACAAACATAAACAGCATGTTGATGGCAGCCATTTTGGCAGCCATTTTGAAGAAGGTGTGCAGAAAGCTGATTACATGAAAAAATCTGGTCTGTAATTGTTTTGTTATAATAAACAAACACAGGAAATGTTCACCTTTTGGCATCTAGTGTTAGGTATGGCCATATTATCACTACAGATATGCTCTGTGAAAAACGTATTTCACATATTTTCACTGCGTCTTTAATTGCTGTGATTTAATCATTTCAATCTGATCTGAATCACAGCAATTACGCTTTGTCACATCCCTGGTCTACACTACAGTAAAAAGAAGTGAGAATGTAAGGAACAAGAAAAACTGGTGGATCTGGAGATGTATAACATTCACTTAATAAAGTTAGGTGTGTTAGGGGAAATAAATCCAGTGGAGTAGAACCTTTGTCTTTTCACATTCCCTTCCAAACAACAGTTTTCATTGAAGGGGGGGAAGAATAGAGATACAGTAGGAGGATGACTGTCATTTTTAACCACTAGGATCTGTTTGGTTGTAAGGAACATCACAGCCAAAAGGGGTTGCTAGCGGGGCTTTTACACTCTTAGTCTTGTTATGTAGATTACATAACATAACTATTTGTGGGACTGTAAGGATACAAAACACTGTGATAGGGGGTCCGCTAGCAACAGCTGCCTGTAACAACGGACTGATAACATTTCTGAAGGTTCTAACTGTCTGTCTGTCTGTCTGTCTGTCTGTCTGTCTGTCTGTCTGTCTGTCTGTCTGTCTGTCTCTCTCTCTCTCTCTCTCTCTCTCTCTCTCTCGCAGCAAACGGAAGGCTTCAAGAAAAGATGGTTCACGCTAGACCGTAGACGGCTTATGTACTTCAAAGATCCCCTGGTATACACACACACACACACACACACACACACACACACACGCATGCATGCATCATTCTTTGTTTCCAAATGTACGTAAGTACATTAGTAATTAAGGTTATAACTTAGTATACCTATAGCTATAACATAGCGAGATGATCAGAGATCTCTACCTACCTACTGATATGTTTCGTGACATGCATCTAAACTCAATGAACACACACACACACACGCACGCACGCGCACGCACGCACGCACACACACACACACACACACACACACACACACACACACACACACACACACACACACACACACACACACACACACACACACACACACACACACACAAACACACACACACACACACAGATTTATATAGGCATGCATGCACATGCACCACCACACAACGCTTTGTAAGATACGTTTACAAGCTTAGACACCAGCCCAACAACATATGTGCGCACGCACGCACGCGCGCGCACACACACACACACACACACACACACACACACACACACACACACACACACACACACACACACACACACACACACACACACACACACAAACAGTTACCGTTCATGCACTCTGGCAAATTACCTTATTGTTATTTCTGATGCAGTAGCTCCTTAGAGAGATGCAAATTGGGTTTTTTTTTTATGGGAAAGTGCTTAACAAGCACAACATGATCGGACAACGTACAAAAAAAATGTAAATTAAAACTGGTTTGACTTAATTTTATTTTCACAAGCACACACACACACACACACACACGCACGCACGCACACACACACACACACACACACACACACACACACACACACACACACACACACACACACACACACACACACACACACACACACGCAGAGCCACTAGCAACATTGCAAGCAGTGAAATTCTTGTTCTCCAAACTCTCCTCAACGGTGTGAAAAAGTGTGTGGTGCATCATGGGGACGTTGGCTTCTCAGTTACAGTATGAGTCTTATGGGCAGAGGATAGAAACTGGCCTTACCCTGCTGGATCATTAAGTGATCCTCCGTAGACATGGAACCATTCATTAGATTTTTCATGATTGTTTTTAAACACAAATGTATTTTTTTTAAATTATTTCTCTTACATGAACAGTATTTTCTCTTTTATTTTTATTATTATAAATTTTTTTTTCTAAAAATGTTATGCCGCAATTTTGTAACCCATTTCTTTTCAAGGAACAAAGTAACAGGGCTCTTTTGCCTTTAAGCATGATGGTAAATCATGCATTTTGCAATACAAAATAATTTGTCATATCTGGGGCAATAAATGTAGCAATTGTCATGGTGATCTACTTTGAATCATGTGTGAATGGCTGGCCTAACTCCTGTAGAGAAAGTTTGTAGTGTGTGTGTGTGTGTGTTGCTCTGTGTGTTCTTCACACACTGGGGTAAATAGTACATGGTGCATTTTTATAGCGCCTTTCTCCAAAGTGCTTTCCAGGGTGTGTTACATTCCCTCATTTATTCACACATTCACACACCGATGGCAGAGGAAAACCATGCAAGACATCAACCTACTCATCAGGCGCAGTTAAGCCCCTTTTCCAATGGCATGGCCCAACACCACACCACTCCACACCGCCCACTTGTGCCAGGTTTTACACTACAAGGACCTGGGTAGAGTGGTGTGAAAGCCGTACTAAACGTGAAAAGTATCCAATCTAGAGTAGGTCTGAGCTAGGCCAAACGGGACCAAACACTTCATAATAATGACCACTCACTGACTTTTCATTTAGACCATCAGGTTATAGTTGTAATACATGATAATCTATTCTATTGTGTTATAACCAATGTCTATTATAATCTATTATAGTGTATTATAATTATCATAGTAATACATTAATACTTTATAGTGTATTATAATCACAGTTATAATCCATTATAGTTTATTATAATTTAGGACAGTTGTAATACAAATGTATATTGTATTATAATCACAGTTAAAAGGGTCAATTTGTTCTTTCCGACAGGGGTACTTTTGTGTAATGGAAAATGTAGATATTTTTATGTGTTGCGGTGTGGTGTGGTGCGGTGTAGTGTCGTGTAGTGTGGTGCTAAAGCTGCAGTCGAAAAGGGGCTTTAGAGTTCTGTGTCTCTTTGCTCAAGGACACTTCGGTACTAACCCACTGGGGAGGTGGGGATTGTACCGGCAACCTTCCACTTCCCAACTAGCCGCTCTAACTCCTGATCCACTGCCACCCCCTGCTGGGGTGATGTTTGAAGTATTCCCACTTATGTAACACACTCTCATGTAGCAGAACAGATGCAACATAACCTTGTTGTTTTATCCAGCACTCTCTTACCATCACCCTAATGATTCACAGGGAACACCTAATCTCTCAAGACAGATTCTCTGATGCCGAAACGGAACAAAACAGAGAGGGCGCTGTTTTTCATTTGACGAGGGCTTCCCAGATTGGGGGAACACCAGACCTGCTGACATGCTGTTTCTCGTCTCTCCATACTGTTATAGCGTAGCGTGCCTCTCAGCATGTCTCACTGGAGTAGTGTGTGGAATGGGTGGGCAGCACGTTGAAACTTGCCTGTTGATTACGTCTGGGTTTTTTGGGGCAGAGAGAGGGCTGTCTTTCAGCTTGTCTGGTGGAGCACAGAGGCTGATAAAAAAGAGAGTTTCGTTCAGTTTGTTGTGCATGTCGAACCGAAAGCCTTGTATTGAATGGTTCAATACGAATATGTGTACCGTTACACCCCTACTGTAATGGATTTTATGTACCGTAATTGGTGTCATGCAACATCATATGCAATATCATAAGTCAGAACCTTGCAGTCTGTGGTGCTTGTGGTGCTGTTTTTGGTATTATGAGTCATGACTCGCATGGCCTATACCAGACCTTAACTTCCCCTTCCATGATTAACTACTGTTTGAATTAGATTAACAATGTAATGTTTGGATAACAGAATAACATTTATTTCGAGAAATTGTAAAAGCTGAGAGAGAAGGGGACACTCACAGCAACAATGCAGCCAGGCAGTTCAAATCTTGTTCTCCAAACTTTTCTTGACTGTGTGAAAAAGTGTGTGGGTGAATGCTGGGGAGGTTGTGACTTAGGAAGTGTTATAGCCTGAGGATAGAAACTGCCTTTGAGCCTGCTGGATCAGTGGTGTCATTTGCCAGACAGTAGCAGTGTGAACTAGAGGACTGGACTCGTTTTGGGTATTATGAGTCATGGATTATACTTATCTTCAGTGATGGAAAAAGTAATCACATTCTTTACTTGAGAGTAAAAGTATCAATACTGCAATATGGAAATACTTTGTTACAAGTAAAAGTCCGGAATTCAAAATGTACTTGAGTTAAAGTACGAAAGTATTGGCATCAAAATGTACTTAAAGTACCAAAAGTAAAAGTACAAAATGTTTGAAAATAGCAGATCTACAAGCTCAAAACGCGTCGCAGCGTGTTGAGCTTGTAGATCAGCTATTTTCAAATAGCCTAGGTGTAAAAACTAAAATGGGGTTCATGTATGTTTTATAATATTGTTTTATAATATTATAATTTATATAGAAAAAGTAACTAGTAACTAAAGTTTTCAAATAAATGTAGTGGAGTTAAATTACAATATTTGGATCCGAGAGTAGAAGTAAAATTATTGGAAATAATAGTAAAGTACAAATACCTCAAAACTGTACTTTAAGTACAATACTTAAGTAAATATACTTTACACCACTGCAGATCTTAAAGCTCTATTATGTCATTTTGTTTAGTGATTAAAATGTTGTGTCATGTGTCTAGGTTGGACACAACCTTTGACACAACCCTGTCTTTGGTTTGAATCAAATTTTGACCTGAAGGTCAAACCTCCCTTTCTCCTTAGAGCAACCAGGAAGGCTCTGTTAGCTTAGAGTTAAATTCAGCGGGAGTGCAGGAGACCCGGGTTCAATCCAGTGTACTTCACTTTCCACTAACCTCTGTTTGAATTAGATTAACGATGTCATGTTTGGATCACCTTTCTTTAAAGAAACGTGAGTGCTGAGAGCGAGACAGAGAAGAGGACAAACAGTTCTAAGCTCTGGCAGAATTCAGTCATGGATGGGTACTGTAGTTCCTGATTCAAGGCTCTTAAGGTGGTTGCACACTGCTGCGTTTTTCGTTGCGAAATGCGTTTTTCAGGGCAAGGAGAGAGAGAGAGATAGAGAGAGCAAGGGACCGAGTGGTGCGCGAAACGGGCGGCAGTGTGCAAACGTGACTGACATAACGTGAGGTTGATTTTTTTATTTGCGTGCTCCGAAATTCAGTCCGATATTCGGCCCGAAAAACGCAGCAGTGTGCAACCAGCTTTAACCTCTCTATGTTTCTTTCATTTCAGGTAACACCCATTCAGAATATGTAAAAAAAAAAAAAGTTCACTTGTCCTGACAAATTCTATATACTGTAGAACTATTGTGTGTAAATAACTCCCCTAAAACAACCCAAGAATATAAATGTATACATTATCGTGATGTCTTGAAAAGCAACCATAAAAACAAGCTTGTGTTGTGGGCTTTCTTCCTTAGGTCTGGTTTTTCGTATATGGTGTATAATAAAACTCAAGAGACGTTGAATATGAGATTGTAAAAGATAACTCTGCTTTATTGCAGGTTAATAGAATTACAGCAAGTTTGCAAGATGCAAGTGCTAAGCTCTAGCAAGGTCTACTACGCTCCTCTCTGCCGCTCTCCAACAACCCTTCTTTGTCTCAAACACCACGTTTTATACTAACAGTTGGTCTTCCCTTAATGTCATATTATTGGATATTGTTAGGTGTCGACCACTCTAAAGTGCATTATTATTGGTCAGTGATGTTTTTCCGATGTCATTTCATCCAACGCCCATCGTTCCCTTATCTGACCCCTCGGAATGCTCTACGTGCACCCCCTACTGTGTAGCCAGTCTTGTCCGGTTCTCTGAAAGATACGTGGATGCCCAACCATGCTACCACAACCCCCATAGAGCCCTGAGTATCTGTTACCTCAAGTCCTGGAGAGTTGGGGAAATTCCACTGACTCTGCCTCTTACTGATGGGCTGTACTGTATGCTTAGAGCCATTTTGTCTCCAGGCCGTCAGGAACTGCCTGTGAGAACCATACCACTAGGCCTTGAATGACTTTGCACTTTTTCTACAGACGATTAACCCCTACACTTGCTTATCATTTTTATCACTCCGCCTGTGGCAGTGAGTGATATCTATTTTAAATCAGTTATTTGTGGCGAACAATGCCGTTGTGCACCTAGAGTAGGCGACTGCATTGCGAGAGCTTGTTGATCTGCTATGTTCGACATGTGACACCGTTGTATGATGGAGTATACATTTTGATCTATATTTAAAGCCATACTGTGTAAGTTGCCCAACTAGTGGTCATTAGCCCTATAGCAAACCGCGGTCGCGTCCGCGTCTTTCGTCCGTTTTTCGTACCTTCAGACCCCCGCGTCTGCCTCCACCTCGCTGAGATCTATCTTTTAAGGGGTCCCTTGTTCCTGTGCGTTCAGTAATTCCAGAGATACGGACTCCTTCACCCTGCCTGGTAGGCGAAATTACCTAGAGAAGGGATGGTACAAACGGGCGACAACAAATATGGCTGCCATAGCGACCCCACTTCAAGATGCGCTGTGATTGGCCGGCAGTTGTATAACCCTCGCTGTGATTGGCCGGTAGTGTGATGACGCAATTTTGGCGCGAGATCCGGTCCACGGCAAGGATCTCAGTTTACATATAGAGAAGGCTTTACAGGCTGAAATTCACGGCGCGGATCTTCTAAAACTTTTGTGATTTAATAGTTAGGAGAATTTTAAGATTTGTTTTATAAAAAAAGTTACATAGTACAACTTTAAGTAAAGGTTTTAATGCTCTCTCACTTCATCTTCACCTCTGCCCTTTGTGAAGGACGCCTTTGCCAAGGGTGAGGTATTTCTGGGGCACAGAGACCATGGATACAGTGCTGCTCCTGGCCTGCCCGCTAGTACCTACTGCAATGGCGCCTGGCAACACGGCATCACCATAGAAACACCCGACCGCTCCTTCTTGTTTACCTGCGAGACGGAGAGCGAACAGCAGGATTGGCTGAGACACTTCAACGATGTCATGAGCTCTCAGATGTCGCCACAGGACTACACCAGTAAGATATATATATATTTTTTTCTTTTTATAAGCAACTCACACTTCACATGAATACTGCCACAGATACCATGACATGACAACATCATGCAATACCTGTTGTCAGAGTACCTGTTGTAACCGTCTATAAGGAGATCTCCATATCTGTCTGTTTGCCTGAGTCCCTTTTATGTGAGCTCTACATGGAAGCAATAAGCCACAAGAGGCCTCTGGTTACCTTGTATTTTATAATGGCTGAGAGGCGTGGTGAGACACGAGGCGAAGCCAACCTCTCCAACCCTCTCAGCCGCTATAAAATACAGGTAACCAGGGGCCTTGGTTGGCTTATTGCTTTTCTAAAACGGTTACAATATGGCAACACGAAATATCATTGACACATGTACCAATTAAAACGGTTCTCAGAAAGTAGTTCCCAGCTACAAGAAAGTAGGGCTTGGCAATTAATCGATTTTTAATCGAAATCTGATTTTTTTTGTTTGGAAGATTTAAAAAAAGAAATAAATCGACAAATAGATTTTCACTTTAATTAGGGTAATTCTGGTACGGATCTAGATCATAGAGCCCTGCACGGGGCCAAAAGTCCAACATATTGCAAAAGCTGTCACTTTATTAATCCCCAAATTGATCTGTCTTTGTCTACAGTTTGGAATTTATTCCCAATATTCCCAATGTTTGTATTTTTTAATTAAAACAACATTTTTTAAACAATTTGTTCTTTTTTACCCAAAAATTTAAATCGAAATCGAAAATCGACTTTTCTGAAAAATAAATCTGGATTTTATTTTTAGGCCAAATCAAACAGCCCTACAAGAAAGTAGTTCCCGGCCAGGCTGCAGAAACAACACACCTGTTACTTGCAATCAGAATGGTGAATAGGGGGCGCTTGCTGTTTTTACAAGCCCCGCCCGGAGTCACTCAGTTACCGTCCTATGTGCGAGGGTGGTAAGCCCGGCACGCAGGATTTGAGAGAAAATCAAGTGCTCCCTTCTCTAGTTCAGCTTTACAACGCTGTGGAAAGAAATTACACACCTGGGTTTGATATAAACTGATTCAAGGTGTGGATTATCATGTGGTTTAGACACTGGATACAGTGCTGCCCCGGCACTCAGTGCCGCGCTGTGAGCTTGTATATCTGCTATTTTTTTCAATAGCTAAAGTATAAAATAATTAAGGCCCCTCAACCTTGGGCCCAGCAACTCAGTCCCACTTTCTCCCCCTTGTGATACCCCTGGTACTTATATCACTTGTATGAAAGCTTATATACCTTGAGTTTAGACCATTTTACTAAGAGTGTGTTTTGTTTGTGTTTTCCAGTGGAAGCTCTCTTCAAACACAGACATTAATGGACCAACAACCTCTTCCTTCTTAACCCAGGCCCTCTCTGGCAAATCGCAATTATTTTACCATGAGCCCCTCTCCTCAATATTTGTGGTTGTGTTGTCAAAATGTGACGGAATATGGGTTTCTAGTTTGGATCCTACAGCTGGATCTCAAAAGAGGAGACAACAATTTTTTAGACATGAACGGAAATATTATGAGAACGAATTGCAAGGTGCTTTTTAGTGGAATCTAAAAAAAAAAAGAAGGCCCTGGGAAGTCTTTACTTTTAAATAAAATGTCTTGTGTATCTACTGAAGACATTACCAAAACAAGTCTTAATGAGTTAACAAGTCTTGATTAAATAGCCAGTAATTGCCAGTCTTATCCAAAATGTAACAGCCGAAATACATTTCTCGTCAATCAAGTGCTGTCTTGTTCTAGTTGGTGAAACATATAATCAATGACTAGTGTCATATATTATTATTTTAATGTTGTTTTATCTCATACGAATGAACTAGGGAAAAAAAGAAAAACAAGCATATCTGGAATCATGACAATATTCTCAAAACCAAAGATTTTCCAAAAGCTCCAAGGATTTCAAGAGGTCGCCCCGAAGGTATTTTATATTAACTTTTTTTTTATACAACTTGTTTTGATACAACTCTATTATCCTTAGCTTCTGAAACACTACATGTATTATATGAATTGCTCCATTAGCCTGCATTACATTCAATTACATCTCAGTATGTATGTGGTTTCTTTAAAGGGCAGATGGAAAGACTTTTGTGTTGTTGTTGTTTTCCCTAACATTGTGACATATTCATAATGGAGTTTATACTGTGGAGATTTTCAAATACTACTATAAAAGTAATGTAATGGAAATGATGGTGTAACAGCACCTCCTTGTGGCATTTTTCAGATACAGCAATAACCATTCACATTTTGTTGGACCATTTACAGATAATACATAGCAGAAAAACATTATTTTTGGACTTTATGTTAACGAAGAAAGCTCAACATTTTGTACCATAACATATCAATTTGCATAATCTCTAAGACATTTGATATTAAACTGACATGACTGATTCCAGCATTTGTAATAAAACTATCTGTGGGCATATCTGATATGTTTCCCCTTTCTTTTAGTTTGACTGCAGTGCAGTTTTAGCTTGTATATCAGTTATTTTTGTGAGTCTATGTGTGTCTGGCTGTGTCTATGTTGCCTGCTTGTTGTTGCAACACATGTGTGTGCAGGGGTCTTCAACAGGGGGTCTGGGACCCCTATTGGGGTCCTCAGAGTTACTACAGGGGGGCCGCCAAATCTTTTTGTGGTAGAATTTAGCCATAAATAGAAGATCAGCTATTTTTGGCAAATATGTATGGTGTAGAGGGAAAAAGGAGTAGAACAGAGTACAGAGTCAAAGGTCAGGTTTACTAAGTATTGACGGTTTAAGTGGTTAAATGTCTGTAAATACTGTCAAACAAGCATGAAATCTATGAAAAAGTTGTCATCTGCAACACTGTATACAATATGTAGTGGGGGGTCCCTGCTTCATCTCTCTCAGCTAGGGGGTCCTAGGCCTGAAAAACGTTGGAAGACCCCTGGTGTACTGTACTGTATGTTTGTAAATGTGCCTACTGCCTGCCTTCACACACCCTTGTGTGCAGGCATGCCGGTGTGGTAGTGAGGATGGTTTACTGTACATGCAGGCCTATATTATTCCATAATCTATCTGTGCACTGTATGTGTGCAGAGTCTGCAGACACATTTGTGTCCCCTGACTGCACACCTTCGGCTACCGTATGCCAGCAGTCGGTGGGTGCCTAAAGCTACAACAGTAAAATCCTCTGCGTTTAACTTGAGAGTGTAAAATCTGACAATTTAGGTCCATTTTCACACTTGCTGAGACAACACGGGAGGATTTTACAGTGTACCTCCTAGTGCACATGGAGGCAGGGGGCCGAAGTGATTACGTCGTAAATCTATAGACCCCTGCTAGGTTTTCACTCTGGTGAGAAAGAGGAAGGACAGAGTAGGGTTGGAATGAGAGAGAGAGAGAGAGAGAGAGAGAGAGACTTGTACAGTGTAGGGATTCCAACAAACAGCAGTTGTGTCATGTTGTCTATCAAAACAGAGACACGAGGGCGCTGAAGAACCCATTAACCCAGGTCCATCCGCCATCGGCACCCACCTGCTGAGGCACAGAAGAGCTGCGAGGGAACACCTACGATAGAGCACTTGAACAACTGTAAATATTGCGATTTTTGACTGGATACGGGTGGTACAGCATGGATCCAGAGTCGAATGAGGACGCTCCAGGAAATACTGCAACATCTACTGTAGTCAAGATCTTACGGGAGACGGTGTTAACAGCAGTGATTTCACCTTGAGCCATAATCTGTAGTTTTTCAGTCCAGAGAATGAAGCTCGGCAGACAGATCTCTGCTTTGTGACAAATGGGGATCTCACCTCTGGAGCTTTTTTAGCATTTTAATTCCATCCAGGACTACGGTTTCCTTTGCCCGACAGCACATGCTCTCCAAGAAGCGAGAGATGACGGCAATGCCTGACCTGTCAGCCACGTCAGTGGTCACCTTACAGCTTCTCTGTGGATTATCATGGGTCAGTGTCTCACTGAGATCACATGCCTCTCGCACAGATTACCTGCACCGTTGTGTCTTGCATTTACCTGTAGAATTTTAAAGAGTGCGACAAAGGTCTTAAGGATTGCATAGCACATAAAGGCTTTAAGATTTTCTTTCTATTGCTTTCAGTGGATAGCTCATTTTGATTTTACAGCACATGTCAGATCTTAAAACCTCTATTTATCCTCTGTCGTACAGTATGGAAGGTATACGGACTAGAAACCCCTGTATGATCCCATATGGGATCCAGCCCTTATGAGAATATGAGTGCATACCTATAATTTATTCGATTTAAAAAAAAGAGAGAGAGAACAAAGAAAAAGAAAACACATAGTATATCCTCTTATTTCTGGGATACTGTGCTGTGTGCTCCAGTGAGCATCATGAACTGCACGCTTAATGTCACCATCACCCCACAACTTGGCCCGGTCCTCCTCAGCCCCGGGGCCGGGGGTGGCGTTAGCGGTGCAAGCGGGTCTGGGGAGAGTGGCGGAGGAGGAGGTGGAGGAGGAGGGGGAAATGGCGTATGGGTGACATCCGTCCTCGGCACCACCTTGCTCACCATGTGTGCCCTGGGGGTGGCGGGCAACGTGTACACGCTCGTCATCACGCGCTCGGCCGCGCTGCACCGCGCGGGCTCCATGTACGTGTACATCCTCAACCTGGCCACGGCCGACCTGCTCTACCTCTCCACCATCCCGTTCGTGGTGTGCACCTACTTTGCCCACGACTGGCTGTTCGGCGAGGCGGGCTGCCGCATCCTCCTGAGCCTCGACATCCTCACCATGCACGCCAGCGTCTTCGTGCTGGTCGCCATGAGCCTGGAGCGCTACCGCGCCGTGGCCAAGCCCTTCAGCGCCCGGCGGTCCTCCGCCCGCCGGCGCAGGCTGGCGGCGGTGGTCATCTGGGGGACGGCGCTGGTCCTGACTCTACCCATGATGGTGATGATCCGGCTGAGGGAGGGCAAGCCCAACGCCGCCGGCCTGGTGAAGAGGATGTGCTTCCCGACGTGGACCCAGGAGGCCTACAAGGCTTACATCACCGTCCTGTTTGTCACCAGCGTTTTGGTCCCCGGACTGGTCATTGTTGGGCTGTACGCAGGTCTGGCCAAGCACTACTGGGCGGCCCAGGCCAGCTTGGTGGGTAGCCGCAGCAGCCGCTCTGCCCGGAGAAAAGGCCTCAAGCAGAGAGTGGTGTCAATGATCTTTAGCATTGTCGTGGCCTATTGGGCCTGTTTTCTGCCTTTCTGGGGGTGGCAAATGGCGAAACTGTTCTCTCCGGAGTCCCTCAGGGCACTGTCTCCGGCCACGCACAATTACGTGAATTTCTTTGTCACGTGTCTGACTTACGGGAACAGTTGTATAAATCCATTACTCTACACTTTGCTGACCCGGAACTACAAAGACTATCTCGCTCAGAAAAGTCAGTCCATGGCGTCAAGCAGAGCTGACCCAGCGTCAGCTGTAACTACACCAATGCAAGACCTGTAGTGGAGAGCAATGGTTTTCAAACATTTTCATTACAAGGACCCCCATTTTAATATGCATGTGGCCAAGAACCCCCATTTGATACAATTCTTCATCTATGGGACCCCAATCTACACTTTAAAATTCTTAGTGTTCATTTAACTATGTAACTCCAAGAGTGTACAAATGGACCCTTATTTGTCCATTTGGTTCAATTTGTACACTCAGACCCAGAATCAGAAAGACTTTTGTCACACCTTAAATAATACTTTACAGTAAAGAAGGGTGAAATGTATTTGCCTGGGCTCCTCAGACCCATAAGTTCCATTTGGAACCCTGGGTGGTCCCCTGACCAATGTTGAAAAACACTGCTGTAGACCATGGACATTTCGGATCGGACATTGAATTTATACACAGTTATGTGAAATATTAACAATGTTGAGGGTGATAAGTAGGATATTCATGGACACAAGTTATTTCTGCCAGTCTGTCTCCATGAAACCACCTGTACACAAGTTATTTCTGCTAGTCAAAAAGGCCATTACTGCTTCAAAAGTCATCCACAAACTATACTATAAAATGGTCAAACATTAGCCAAATTGTCAAATAAGAAACAAACATTTTGAAAATAGACCATCTACAAGCACGCAAGGCATTGTGAGCTTATAGATCTGCTATTTTCACAATATGTATGTGGAACTGAGTCAAACTAAATGTAATGCCTCAACTCCTACAATCCCAAGTGCTTATCAGTAAATACCTGTATGATTATTTTGGGGGGTTCACAGCCTTTAGAGAACCACTGCCATAAGGGTGAGGGGGGGGGGGGGGGGGGGGGCGCTGAAGGATTCAAGGGGCCCGGAGATGGACAGGGGCCCTGGACACCAGGGTAAAATACAGTATGCATACTTGGCAAAGTTGAACTTTTTACCCTGGACACCAGGGTAAAATATTCATACTTGGCAAAGTTGAACTTCACCGATGACGTGATCCCCCATCCACACACGTTTACCTTTTTTCTTGAATGTGTGCCTTCAGGCGGTTCTTTGTGTCCAACATGTTGGGTTGAGTGGAGTATTAGAAAGAAGGTGCACTGTTTATCAGTTTGCCACTTTGTTAGCAGTGAAAACCTGTCTAAACATGCGTCTAAATGTCCTCATTATAGTTTTACATAACATTGCTTATGATGCATCATTAAAAGGAACATCTTATTCTGTTTCTGATTCATGCACAGTAGGATAATAGGGTGTCTTACGTTTGACATGCACTGACTGTACTGTCTATTATTATGTAAATGAATAGGCTGAATTATTAATGTCTTAACCACTGTGGTTTGACTGTTGTTTAACAAAATCTAAATGTTAAACTAAAGGTGTCAGTCCCAAAATATATTACAGTACTGTTCACAGTGTGACTATTGATCACTAATCACTATCAACCCTGACTATGTCTGTATGAATTTCCATGGACTTTCTCTATTCAACGCTTACAATTTGAGTGACCACCTGACAGCCCTGGAGATTTGACCATTGGGTGTTTGAACATGGACTGAAATTATTTGGTTTTGGAACAGGTCCTGCCACTCCAATAGGTGGATAACACAATCCACTGTCAAAAGTAACCATCCTATTCTTCCGAACCTCATTTAACCTCTCAGTGTATCCTAACAAGCGCGCCACAAAGACAGAAAGAGCACAAATGCAGTGGTGGAAAAAGTAATCAAATTCTTTCTTAAGTAAAGGTATAAATACCGCAATGTATGAATACTCTGACAAGTAAAGGTCCAGGTAATCAAAATGTACTTGAGTAAAAGTACAAAAAGTATTGGTATAAAAATGTACTTAAAGTATCAAAAGTAAAAGTACTCATTAAGTATAGCAGAGGGTCCCATTCCATAAGTTTTCAAATGTATAAAAATTGCAAATCTAAGCTCACAATGCATCACGATGCATTGTAGATCGGCTATTCTCAAATGGCCGAAATGTATATAGGGCTGAAGTTAGTCTGATTTCAGACTCAGCTCTGAGAGTGGGTGGGTCTATCTATGGGCTGGAACCAGGCTAGGCTGAAGTGGTTAATGTGTGTTTTGTTTTTATCAATAGTGACATTTTGAAATACTCAGTAAAGTAAAAGTACCTCAAAATTTTACTTAAGTACAGTACTAGAGTATATGTACTTAATTACTTTCCACCACTGCACAAATGAGCACACACCGACACTCATGCATTTCATCTTCTTCCGGGGAATGTGTTCCCATCGTGCTACATTCCTCAGCCCTGGGCCACGGCTCTCTTTGAGTCCATCTGCAAATTGTGCCTGCAGGAATGTTCTTCATCTCACCACAGCCATAAATCATTCCCATTAAGATGAATATGTTTGCCCCCGTCCCATTCTAGCTATGAATCTAGTCTAATTGAATGCTTTATAGTTTGATGACTGTTCACAGACAAAGGAGCAATTATTTTTCTCCATTAACAACTGCTCTGCAACCAGTCTAACAGGGTGCTGTTGGGTATGGGCTTAAACTTATATACAGTAGACCATGCCAGCCAGTACATGGGGAACTTGTAAGAGTAGACAATCATTGTAGTGAAAGAATTAACACAAGCACTCCAGTCCAATAAACAGCCATATATCATATCTGAATGATGTCATGATATTGGTCTGTAGCTGCAATGTGAATAGGAGATTGTGTGTGTGTGTGTGTGTGTGTGTGTTTGTTTGCGTGCGTGCGTGCGTGCGTGCGTGCGTAGGCTTTTGTTTAAGAGCGACAGTGGTGGCGCAACCAACCAATATATTGCAAAGAACATTGCAATTAAAACTTAACATATAGCAGAACAATATAGCAATAAACAAAATGCTACTTGTTGTTTTCACAGTATTTTTTATGAATGTTTCAAAGAGGCTTACACAGACTAGAATGTTAGTGAAATGCATTGAGGTTAGCTTTAATTTGGTGTCCTCTTGAGGCCATTTCCTGTCACTACATGTATTGGATGTCTAGATCAGTGGTTCTCAAAGTGGATTCCAGGGACTGTGGGTTCCTTTATGAGGGTCTAAATGGACCCATACATGTCTGTAACTCTAACAGCATACATTTGGTTCCATTTGTATACTGTCAGAGTTAAGGGGAGACCTTGAAATGTAAAAGTTTGAGAAACACTGGTCTAGATTTTTATACATTCTGTTATTAACTAGTTTCAGAGAGAAAAACAATGGCTGAACAGTCAGGTTGACCTCAGAGTGCTGTTAAAGACATTTTACAAATATTTCACAGTTGGGTCTTTTTCTCTATGAGGTACGGGAGTCAGGAAGAGGTGAACTTCTACTTGATCTTGATGCCAACGATCTTGGCGCCGCCGGTGACCGTGAAATGCTTGTACTTGACATCACCGAGACGATTGGGGAAGTGCATCATGCTGTCATCAGGAAGTTTGATGTAAAATGTGTCCGAGGTGAAGTTGATGTAGAACTGTGGGAAGGGACAGAGAGAGAGAATAAATAATAATGGTGAGGCCTCCCTCTCCCTGTCCAATATTTGGCGGCCATTGATAGTAGGCCTAAGTTACTATTATGTACAATTGGGGAGCGAATGTGCACACTATGCAATGTTCAGTGTTGAAGCCACACAGGACAAAGCTGTGATGGATGGATGAAACTGACAAACTGTGGGCATGTCGACTAGTGTGGTGACAGCCCATCTCCTTTGGCTAAATTGCAATACTTTAACTACAAAAGTGCTTCATAAGAACAATTTTGATGCATCTAAAGAACAATTTTATACCTTATACATTTTTCATTTTCACAAATTTCACTTCACCACAATTCCTGGTTATGCAGGCGGTTTATGCTGCGCTCGTTTATACATGGTTCAGTTTATTTTTTCTTTTACATGATACTCGGTGTGTGCTGTGATTGTTTGATGGGACAGATAGTCAGTTCTACAGAAGATACAGACACCATTTGGTCTTCGGCGCCATAAAATATAATCTTCTGTTAGTCATCGTGTTCAAAGTTTAGTGTCAATCAAGGGCATAATTTTCAGCACTTCCACTTTGACACCAAGCAGAGCTAGACTGTCATTTGGGTCCGTCAGCTACCGATGACATTTTATGAGCCAATAAAACCCCTCATATCCTCCATATAGTTATGATAGATGGCATCATCAGTGTAACATGTGGACAGCGGGGCAGAGGGCAGTGTCCTAAAAATGCCATAGCAAAGCACAGGCATAATATTTCTAATGTCTGCCCTTTCATCGTTTAAGCTTAATTTATGTAGTATCATTGTACTAATTATGGGAACAATAGTACAGAAGCTATCACATTTGTTTTGTAATTTATACTATTAATAATAAGGTAGGTATACTTTGCACTTTGGCATATTCACTTCACCACCAGTGCAGCCAGCCGTTATAGTATGTGACTCCAGGAAAAATAAAGGACAAATAGAATATCTATAATTTAATCATTGCAACTGTGTCACAGTGATAATACTTAATAGCCTAAATGTAAATGTACAATTCCTATTCCACTTTACTTTTTTAAGCCAATTTAATGTTTAAGACAATTGCCATACATGCTTTTAACATGCAAGTAAGTCAACTAATTAGATTTTACAGTGCACACATTTACTGTCAAGCTAAAGTTAAATGACATCTTATCACCCTTTCACAATATGTTATCACTTTACCCCTAGATTGTTAATCCAAAAGATATTTCACAAATGCAGTCACAAAATTGGAAATACCTTTTGCTCCTCCCCACGTGAGAAAGGGAAGTTTTCATCACGCTGCTCGTCCATCCAGCATCCACCAGATGCAGAGTTGCAGATGATGACGTTGGAATCGCCGCCCAAATCAAAACGGGGGTTGAAGTGCAGCGCGATGTTGTCCTCATCATGACCGATGTTGATGGCAAAACTAGTGGTAAGGCATTCAGACAACAGAGAAAGGGCTTTATGCACACAAACATATTTAGTTTAAATTGTCTTGGATTAAATAGTGACTGAGATCTGAGTTTTAATTGCCTTTATATGATGTAGAATACTTACGATTCACAGTCATCCTTGGGCTTCACTCTGATCTTAAATTCCTGCCCCTCCTTGAATGTCATGTTGGTGACTTTCTGTCAATTAAAAAGAAAACATAACTGTACCATAATCATTATAAAAACATGGATGGACAATCAAACCATAGCCAAATCAACCAATACATTTTTCAGGGAATTGAATCAACGCCAAGAGGTCAGGGGGCCTGTCGGGCGCCCGAGCTTCTAGTAAATAATAATGCACCATTTATGACACTTTGTCTTGGCATTAACACTTTTGTTTGCCAATCTTGGACTTTGGCATCTTAAGTCTACTAAACGTCTGAGTGGGCTAGGGTTTTATAGGACTCTAAAATACACAAAAGCCACTTCTGTGAAAGACGCAGGTGCAAACCTATGGTTTACAGATAAGTGATAAGAGACTGAATAGGTGGACTAGTCTGGCTTAAGATAGCACCAGCATGTACTGTATACCGTATTAAAACCAGCGGTATGGATTGGTTAATGCCATTCTCAAAGTGGTCTGGGGGTCCCCTGATCCGTCAATTAAGACAAATTAGTTTACCCACCTTAACTCGATTTTATACTTGGCTATTCGAGAATAGCTGATCTACAAACTTGTGCCGTGATGCTTTGTGAGCTTGTAGATCTGATATTTTCAAAGACACATTTTGGAATATTGTTATGTATGTATGTTTAAGAACCACTGCTTTAATGGATACAGTTGTTTGCATACAAAAATGCAATACAACTGTGTTGTTAATAGAAAAGATAGCTAAGTTTTGCCATAATTGTGTAACTCATTCCTCCCATGATATTTTATGGTTTAATTATAACAGGGTGGGAATTTAGAAAGAAACAAGATTTATATGAAGTGTAGGTGGTCATGGGAGGGATTTAGGTGTTGAAACAATGGTGACAACGATGTGGGACGTTAAATAGGTTGCTTATTATCTTGCCTTGTAGATGATCAACCAGGGTGGGGCAGTGTAATGGGGGCTATAAAAACCACAAAAGCGGAAGGAGAGATGTTTGGTCACCGACGCGCAGTCATCACGAGTAGATAGTAAAAGCATAAAAGTATGGGTCATTCTGGAATATTCTGCCATGACAGACTGCAAGACAATACATCATGTGTCATGCCACGCCTTTATATAGATAGAATGTTCCTGTATAACGTGAATCCTAGCTTCCCCATTCTGGTCAAGTCTTAATACGCAAATGTTCGACAAAAGTATCAGATTTACAAGCTCACAACAAGTCACAACATGGCACGTGGCGAGCTTGAAGATCGGCATGCAATTATTGGCAAAAGGGTTTGGTGTAGAGGGGAAAAAGGAAGGGGACAGTTAATGGTTTGTGGTTAACCACTTCAATCCTAAACTTTTGTTGAACGGCAGGGGTCAGCAGGGCTACTAGGCCACTTCCCCCCAAGAATAGGAACTGGTCAACCTGCAGTGGGCCATGGGAAAATCTATTAAATGGAGAAGTTGCTATGTGAGCACACACAAATGCACATGTTAGTTTTGGGATCAATAGTTTTATGACTTTAATGATATTACTCTATTCTCCCATAGAACTATAATGCTAAGATTTGAAATCATCGTTATCTACTGTAAATATACCTACTGAAACTACATTATCATTATGCAGTAATATTCGTCATCATTATAGTTGCTATTTTATGACATTAAGATAAGATCTTTAATGAGCCTGCAGGGGAAATTCAGGCGCCAAAGACAGTTCAGCAGTAAGAACAGTTTACAGGGCAAGGAGAGAGAAAAAAAAGAAAAGAAAGTTATTGTAAAATGACAGTTTGATTTTTGTGTGTGTCCGTTGTAAATGTAAATTTTAAACAAATTACAACCACATTGACTACTAGAACTGTTGATTAGCTGTAAATTGCCCTCCCCGTCAGGATAGGTGATGGCATCACCTGACAGCTGCAGTGCCAGCCAGACTTCCATCTCTAAAGGTACCACACCCAGAACTACACACCAGCCTGCTCATATCTCGCATCAATACTGGTTTATCATTGACCATATAGAGCCTTGCACTGGAGGACAATGTTCCATTCATTTGTATTTTGAGACTCATTACAGAGAATGAGGGAAAGTGTGTGTGTGTGTGTGTGTGTGTGTGTGTGTGTGTGTGTGTGTGTGTGTGTGTGTGTGTGTGTGTGTGTGTGTGTGTGTGTGTGTATGAGAGAAGCATATCCAGATTACAATTTATAATAAGGATAGTGGTCAAAATAATTAGTTCTCACAATAATGGGCTGTCCACACAGAAGACCATGATATTGTTTTCAAAAGCATTCTAACGCAGGTGGCTGGCAGAGTCTATGATGACAGTGGTGAACAATATAGTGCTGGGTGTGGGCAGCCCTTTAGTGTAACAATAATGTCACAATCAGTGCTGAAATGACAGCCAGGGAGATCAATGGTTGAAGGGATCTTGGTTGTTACAACATTGTGTGTTCAGCATACTATACAGTCCTGTTTCAATTCAACACTGAAAGTGTGCAAATGTAACTAAATGGTCCCATAAGGGATTGTAACCAAATGGACCCATAGGACCACTTGGTTACCTTTGTACACTCAAACATGTATCACTAGCTTCAAATCATCACCTTCAATACAATTATCATCCAATCTGTCTGAGTCCAGGTTCCTCTTAACAAGACACACATTGAACATGTGTATAAGTAAGTAATAGATATTTGTGTTGCTGAATATTAGTTTATAGAAAACCTATACTCTAATTGTCATACCCAAACATGAAAGCAAAGCAACGTTCTTCAGTCTGTCTAACAGACAACTCTGAAACAATTTCTGCAAATTATCTAAAACATTAGCAAACACAGATGCATTTCACACAAAGTGGAATGCAAGCAGGCCTTGTTGTTTGACTGGACCCTTTACCCCTAAACCTGAGGTTGAGTCAAATGAATTAGACTGATAGCTTGGGTGTGACTACACACCTGTTAAGCATTGACAAATCAGCCATCCCCAAACACACATTCAGAGAGACAGAGGCCATCATGCTAAATTGTTTATATTCTTATAAACGTGGCTAACTATGGTACAGTCAATTAGGCAAGCTTTGTGTTGCTATAAAGTACTTTGATCTACTTTAATGGCTGTCATCTGTCCTATCATTGAGCCTGTCACAGTAAGCGAGTTGTTTGATCCTATGGCACACAGTTCCCTTATCATTCCACTTACCATCTTTGCTGTCTTCAGTGGGAGACCCCTCAGTGGTAACTATGTAGCCAGGTGAATGGTTTATATTGACTGACAGCAGAGGAGAGCAGTGAGCAACCAATATGGGATGGGTTGTAAAAATCCTAGCCAATCAGAATAATTACAGCATTGAGTAGGCCAATGAGAGGGCCTAGGAGGTCTTATAGGACTCTGTGTTTTACACCATGTGAGCCAATATTGAGCAGAAAGTATATCCAACTAGAAGCAGTGCTCTTCCATGCACAGGTCTCCACCAGGTCAGGTAGGTCCTGGTGGCGCTAAATGTGAAAAGGGTGCCATGTCTTCTTTGGCCTTTTAACGGCAATGTGATTTTGGGATTAAATCTCAAGGAATAATAGGGGCAAAAACAGTCTCTCCCATGCCTTTCGCTGGTGGAGACAATAATGACAGTGTTGTAAAGCCATGGCCAATCAGATTTAGGAATATGCCAGCATGAATGTCTCATTATTTAAGTTTGCCATTGATTTCATGCTACAGGGCAGAAAATGAGTGCAGGCTGCAGGGGTGCCAGTGAACTGGAAACAAATGAGTCTGGGAAATGAAATTACAGTATTCCTCAAATTTCAACAAGAAAGTTGAGAAAGGCAGGCAACCAGCTGATCAGTCTGTCAATCAAATGAATGAATGAATGAATGAATAAAGCAACAAAAAAACACATTATTCCCACTCTTCTCATTCACTATGTATATAAGTTGGATCAAACTACCAATATAAAGTTTCATTATAAAAATACATGCAATATACTATACAACATGACCCCATACACATTATAACATAAACTATTTCAAATGTCCTATTCTCATAAATACATATCTTAAGTCCTGAGAAGTCCAAGCGGTGTAAGTATATATATATTTAAGAAATGCTAAAATGTTCCATTGCCACCCTTGTTAAAACATGTTTATTATGCACGTCTTCCTGTCTGATGTGATGTCCACACAAAGAGTTCAATACTCCAATCAGACACAGTTGACATGGAGCTGGATGCAAAAGGAAATTCTTAACCCAAAGATATAAATTGTTCATACAGTATATAGGCCTATCCACTGTTGTTACACATAGTATTCCTTGGTGGATTATGTTTTTAGTTATGTTGGGTTCATTCATCTTTGTGCCTTCCCTTGGAAAGAATCACATACACTCTCAAAAACAAACAAGAGTTATTTGAGAAAATATGGGGGAATTTTATTCATTATGTCAAGGGCAACGATCTTTCGCATTTGATGGAGGAACCGGGAGTGGGGTAGACGTTTTCCCTCTGCAGCCAATTATACGGCCTTGTGGCATGGGAATCTGGGTGTTGTTGGTATGTGTGCTCTGTATGTCAAAAGAAAATATGTAAATTGTTATTATTGGTTTTTTTTTTTGTAATTGTGTTGTTTTTCTTTATATTGTGTTGTGGTTTTGTTACGGGATTGTTTTTGTTTTATGTTTGTAAAAAATATGTTTGATGTTCTCTGTTAAACAAAAAAAGAAAACTCAATAAATATATTGTTTAATAATGTTGGGTTCATTCATATTCATTGGCGATTAATATATTCACAGTATATATATTCACAGTATATATTTATTCATAGAATCACTGGACATTTCATCATTCATTTGGAGACCTGGTGCAGAATCATATCTATAGTGCAAGAATCAGATTTTGGGTTGGACTCCCTGTACTTTCTGTTTCATTCTTACTGCTTTTGGTTGCTGCCTGAATTTCCCATGGAGACCAATAAAGGTTCATTTTTATCTTGTCCTGTCTTTCAAACTTGTATACACATATGCATATGTTTTCCTCTTACTTGTAGGCTATTCTTCATAACTAAGCCTTAAACTGCAATTCTTAAGAATCTTGCACAGAATAATTGCATGGGATAGATAGGCCTACAGGATAGGTGGGCACTAGGGACATCTGGGCTGTGGGCACCTTGATATAAAATGGCTATTTTTCCCAAAATGTTGAATATTTGAAAAATGGTCTTATGTAATGTAAAGTAGGCTATACATGATGTGAAGTGAACATGCATAGCACATAATTATCAGACCATTTTATACTTCAACTTCTTGTTTATGCCTCCAAATGACTGGATATACAGGTTTCGTAGCAATTTGTAGCAATGGTAGAATGTTGAAGCATATTCACTTTACTTAAAGGAACTATAGTCAACTTTTTCTTGAAAAACAGATGCTAAAATAAAAATAATGTTTCGAAAATAGTTTACTAAAAAATGTGTTTCTGTTCAAAAATGTCCATAAAAAGCGTAAAATAATTATAAAATAATCATTTTGGCAATTGTCAGGCTGACACTTTGTTTACATCCTAGTCTATTCTTTTATATGGATGATAGGATGTAAACAAAGTGTCAGCCTGACAATTGCGAAAATGATTATTTTATCATTATTTTACGCTTTTTGTGGACATTTTTGAACAGAAACACATATTTGTAGCATATTTTTTATTTTTTATTTAGCATCCGTTTTTCAAGAAAAAGTTGACTATAGCTCCTTTAAGAACATTTTCCAAATAATTTATTTTTTAACAATTTGGAGGGGGAAAAAAATCCAATTTAACACAGAGGCGCCCAACTCTTCCTTCATGCCCACCTATCCTGTACTCCTTTGTGCCCACCTATCCACTCTTTCAAACCAGGCCAGTGTAAATCTGATAATGAAGTAATGAAATGTATGGTGATAGTAAATCAGAACAGAAATACTGACATTATACCACTTATTAAAGTAATTATGTGGTAGTGGTTGTAATTCATTTAGTCTAAGAAAAGTAAGCCACCTACTTTGCCTACAAGGTCACGGATCTACATGACAGGGCGGGGTTTAAAGTACTGTAGCCAATCATGAGCCAATCCCCTGTTTGTATTTCCCAGTGGGCGTGCCGTACTTTCAACGTACACAAATCGAAGCTAACAGCGGCTACAACGTTAGCTCGCCAGTTTACTTCTGGTATGCAAAGTTTACTTATGGACTTTCGTTAACAAATTAAGCCGAAATGAAAGCTCAGACATAATAGAAGTAGAAAATATAGTTGGTACGTTAATGTTCCACTCTGGGTTAGTTTGTAAGCTCGGTGTTGTTCACCAACACCAACCAGGCTAGCTGCCTCAAGTGGTAATAACTAGCCGATAAAGCCAAGCAAGGTGTTTTTGTTTTGTTTATTTTCTTGCATTTTCGTAACTTGTTTTTCCTTAAGGTTTGGGGGGAAATGGCGTCGTTAACGGACACAGACCTGGGGCTAGTCCCTGGTGCAACAACGGAGTCCATAGTGCCAGCTTGCATGTTCGCACCGGACCACGGGTGTGGGATGAACGAGCCGTCCGGCGGAGAGGGCTTCGAGGACGGCGAGGGCACCAACGGCGAGTCCGCGGATCATCTAGACTTCAGCAGCAAGGTAGGCCAGGGGGGCTCGCTGCAACAAAGTTTAGACTAGAGTTGTTTCCAGAGGTGTAAAGTAACTAAGTAGATTTACTTGAGTTGTTTTGAGGGGTATTTCTACACTGCAGTATTGATACTTTTACTCTAAATAAAACATTTGAGTACTTTTTCCAGCACTGCCTGGTTGTTTCCCTGAGGGTGCACTTATGCGGATTTGTGATGTGCAAACGAATGTAGTGTTGTTTCTGCAAGGATTGGACACGTTGCATTTTTGTGATGTCTGCATGCATCAAACATCAAAGCCATGACACGTATGTCGCTGCCTGCAACGGTGACCACTGGCCAGCTGGCAGCTCACAAACAAAGCCACCTTGAGAACAGAATCGGACTAAATTAGGGCTGTCACGATTATGACATTTTACATGAAGTTGCAGATGGCAGATATGACACATAACCTAAATAATATACAAACACATTTGACAACATTATACTTATATATGTGTGTATAAAAGAACATTGATAGTGGAAATAGCCCATCTATTCGTAGATCTGCTATTTTCACTATTTCTTTGAAAATATATGAACATTTCTGAACATGGAAACGATTATGACAAAAATAATGGCGATTATGTCAAATAATTGTAATTCAACGATAAACCGATTATGTAACACTTGTGACAGACCTAGCACAGAAATAATAAAAGCATCATGTAAAAAGAAAAAAAAAAAGAAAACATCAACATGTGTCAACTGTCAACAGAGTCACAGAACACGTCATCTAAAATTCATAATGCTAAATGTAGCGTGACCACGGCAACAACCGGGAGGCGAACCCGGGCTGCTACTTTACAGGGCGCGTACGTTAACCAGTCAGCCAAAGTGACAGGCACGTTGGAGAGTGACCAACGTGCTACCCCGGAGCCTACACTAATATTCTTGAATGTAAATGTAACATTCATCCCCTTGAGTATTCTCTCTCTCTCTCTCTCTCTCTCTCTCTCTCTCTCTCTCTCTCTCTCTCTCTCTCTCTCTCTCTTGTCCTCCTCATCTTTTAGCTGGTTCTGGTCAGCCCAACAGGAGAACAGTATGACTCGTTACTACGGCAACTAAGGGAGCGGATGGATGAAGGCTGTGGCGAGACAATCTATGTGGTGGGAGTGGGCTCAGGTGAGCAAATCCAGGCCAGGAGCACCTATACGTCATTATACCTTTCAAGCCGTGAACACCTCTGTCACATCAGCTGTTGCTATATATTGTTGCTGTCAGAACGAAACCTCTAATATCGCCATGTTTTAACTTTTTGTGTTTTTCGTAAATGAATTCCCCACTTGATCATCATACTAACTACAGCGTCACACAAAAGTGTCAAACGTCGGATATCTACAAGCTCAAAACAGTAACACGACCACTAATGGATGTGCATTGCTGCTAGAGTATGACATGTTACCATTGTGTCATCTACCAGTCAGTGTGGCAAAAGGCTATTTAAGCATATTCTGATGGATTAAACGGTACAATGCAAATGAACAGTCAAATGATGTTTACCACAGCACCTCAGCGATGGCTTGTGGAAAAGGGTTTCAGCCACAGCTAGTTATATAAATCTGCTATCCAGAAAGAATAGAATAGATACTGTACTGTATACACTTGCAAATATAATGGCTGTGCTGTGTAATTGTTACTTTATGTCGGATCCCATGGGGTAAATGTCATGCAATTTGATGCTCAAAAATGTGTTGTAGAAAACCCAATTCTTTGCCGGTCAGTAGTGATGCGCGGATAGGCTTCTGAAGTCATCCGAATCCATCCGCGCAAATTCATTATCCGCCCATTATCCAACCGCATTAATTATATCATCCAATTTATAAATCCGCACCATCCTCATCCGCAACTTCAAAAGTATTATTATTATTATTACACTTATTATTAGGCTAATATTATTTTCTGGTAGGCTATTCCCTGTTAGTTTAGTTGTGCGATCACAGAAATGCATTGATCTAGCCTACGGAATGTCTCCGTTCGTCTTTTTTTCTTTCTTTTTTTTTTTTTTTTGGGAGTCGGTGCTGCGCGTCGATGCAGACAGACATGCAGGCAGGCAGACAGAGTCAGACACACGAGAGAGCGAGGGAGAGAGCGAAAGAGAGGAACAAACACAACTTAGTGGGAAGTTTAACTTACCTACTGTACAGTACTTTACAATATGGACTATGGAGCTATGACAGATTCACTTTTTAGCGCAGCGACCAGAGGTAATGACTAATGAGTGCGACGATGCATGCCGTGATGCCGTTTAAGTGGACGCAGCTGTTTAGTTTTATCGTGGACTGCACATTGCCTCATGAAAAATGATGGTTACTTTACAAATTATACAAAATAACACACACTAACACAGACTCAAGCATACCTAGATTTCGCTTTTTATTGATAGATATATTAGGCCATAATGTATTTCCTGCATTATTTCATCCGCGGATATCCGAAATTAATTAATAATTATATTTGATTGATCCAAATCCGACTGCACCGCGGATCACCGCGGTCCACCGCGGCTAAAACCGCTATCCGCGCATCTCTACCGGTCAGTGTAGGCCCAATGTGTCCTCCCTGACAGCTGAGCTGACCCCATTTGTCTGCTGTTTAGTGTCTATTCTGACTCCCACAAAGCGTACACACACACGCACGCACGCACGCACGCACGCACGCACGCACGCACGCACGCACGCACGCACGCACGCACGCACGCACACACACACACACACACACACACACACACACACACACACACACACACACACACCAGGGCTTTGTTGGTCAACAGGTGGCAATTTTCTGCCCACCACAGCAACATGTCTGACCCATGTGGCCTGTTGAGGGTCAAAGGGCATGCGTGAAAGGGGTCTTGTCTTACACAGCTCTCCACAGGGACAGACTGTCACTATCTCTGCATTGGGACTGTCACTACTCACTAGCTAGCAAAACATAGTAGGTCAGATACATTAATTTCGATTTAGTTGGGTGGGACTAGTTGGGAACAAATGGTGCTTCCAGCCCATAGACGGGACTAAATGCACTGGTTTGGAATTAGGGGATATCTTATGGATATAATGTTGTGTCAAGAAGGTTATTATTGTTATTATTTTTATCAGGGGACATGGTTAGGTTTGCTTGACGGCTGACTCATGTTTAGGCAACATTTAGGGACCAATATCGAATTATTATGACTGGATTATATTTGTATGAAATGAAAAATGCTTTTTCAGCATTTTATCTACATTGGTTAGTGAGTGACTCTCTGTGTACCCTGAATCAGAAATTGCTTATTGTGAGAGAAATGGGAAAGGGTTCTTCGAAGTAAAGTTCCATACTCGTACCTAATTAAATCCTGGGCCTGTCTGGGGCATTTGTACCTTTTTAAGTTAACCACTTTCAGCCTGGCGTCCCTGTTTTGGGCATGCCATTATAGGTAAAATGTAAAAAAGAAAAAAAAAATTGTCACATTTTGAAAAGTGCTAATCTACAAGCGACACATTGTGAGTTTGTAATCTACAAGTGACACACTGTGAGTTTCTAGAGTAGCTAGCTGCATGACACCATCATATAACAATATATAAAGGGTGAAAATGTGATACGTTATAGAGTCACACTACCCACTATGATTACTTCTAAAGACATTTAGTGAGATAGACTTAAATACTGAGTAAAGGGTTTGTAGCAACTCATAATGTAATAACGTCTCATAATGTAATAAGGGCTCATAATGTAATAATTAAAATGTAATAAAAACTCATAATGTAATAATCAGCTCATAATGTAATAAAAAAACGAGCGCATAACGTAATAATGGATTTTTCAATAATGTAATAATGTAATAATGTGTTACATTAAGAACCTCCACATAGGAGGCTCATAATGTAATACAACTTCATAATGTAATAATGTCTTTTTTATTACATTATGAGCTGATTCTTACATTATGAGCTTTTATTACATTTTAATTATTACATTATGCACTTGTTTTTTATTACATTATGAGCTGATTATTACATTATGAGTTGCTACACACCCTGCCAACTTTGTTGATGGAGCAATGGAGCAATTAGCTGCTAAACATGCAGCAAATGAATGTGAAATATGGGGATCATTTAGCTGTACAAAGAGCATCCACAATGTTCAACATACAGTTCGTGGTTGTATCGACACTGGGTGTTGATGCAACATCGATAATATCCCCATGTGGTCAGTATGACGACAGTCTGCCATTGCTAGTTCTGGGCCACTTTGCCGCAGGTCATGGGGACCATTATGTAAGCCTTGATGGACCAGTCACACGCTTGATTCAAAGAGTCCAGGAAGCAGAGGAGAGCGCACCACTTCGATCTGTCCTTCACTCTGTTCCTAAGTCTAGCCCTCACTCTGGCCTTGACTCGGTACCTCACTCTGGCCCTGACTCCGTACCTCACTCTGGCCCTGACTCAGTCCCTCGCTCTGGCCCAGGGCCGGATTTATAATAGGGCTTGACGTGCTGAAGCACAGGCCAGGGCCGGTTCCTGGCATAAGCAATATAAGCTGTCGCTTAGGGCCACAACCACTAAGGGGGCCACATCACAGGGAGAAGATGGGGCCATGTCCCTGCTGCTATCGGACAGACAGGCATTACTTTCTCAATTCACCTGTGCTCAGACACTTTGTTTTTGTTCTGGAGTTGTTTTTTTAACTATAGAGAGGGGAGAAGGGAACAGCCCATGCCATAATGATGACATCGTAGCGTGATACACACGTAACAATGTGTTCTTATCAACTCACCAAGCTGTCATCATATTCAGAAGATCACAATATGTATCCTTGATTTATTAGACGTCATACAGGAAAAAACTCAAGTTACATCATGTTCATCTGAGAAGCGTCAAGGATACAAACACAACATAGTCTTGCGACTTATTTCCATTGTGGTCCCTGAAATATTTATTCTTGTTAGTTTTTTTCTCCCACTGCTTGTTGGTGCTTTCATTAAAAGTACAGCTGAAGTTTTTACTAGTCGCTGCTCGTTTATACGTCTAATTTAAAATGTATGAAGATCTCTGCGTTAAACAACTTCGACACTTGAAGAAAACTCAAGGAAGGAAGGTACTGTTCGTTCAAAACAAAGCACTCTGTAGTTAATAGTATCTCAAATGAGAATTGCCAGATTTCAAATAGTTTGCATCACTGGGAATAAGAAGAAGTAGAATAGATTGCATCACTGGAGGTTTGCATGAAGAAGAAGTAGAATGGATGAGATGTTTGCAAGTAGGTCGGGCAAGTAGGTCGGGAGTGGCTTATTGTCGGTATCAGCCGGTAACACGCGGGAGTCTGTCCCCGTTACAATGCGCTAGACCCCTGGGAGATGGATTGCTGAGGTGGAGCGCCACACCTACCATCAGCTCCCAGTACTTGCCGCACGACTTGCCAAGCCGTGCTACTCATACGCTGAGTTGGCGGTGCCCGGAATCGAACCCATGACCTTGCGGTACAAAGGCGAGAGCTCTACCGACTGAGCTACCCAGGCACAGATGTTTGACCTTTTCAGTATTAATGAATATAAGTCACTGATGACCCCTGGTAATGTTACTACTGACCACAGCAGCGTCTGCCGCAGCAGCGTTATACGTCATTGCTTTGCTCGGACCTACTCTAGAGTGGATACTTTATACTAGCCTGATTTCAGACTCTGCGCTGGAGCTTGAGTCTGAAGTTGTCCCTATTCTATTTGATTTAAAAGGGGAGGGGATTTAAAATTTGAAATTCCCAATCACAAGAGATCTGGTGGGAGGGGTTGTGTTTGACTTGTGTACACAAAACATTCCCCCTCCCCCTGTATGACAGGAATCAAGTTGTTGTCTTTGATGTTTCATTGATTAGAGAGAAGCACTAACAAGCTATTTACACTTGTATGGCTCAATCAATGACTGCAGTTCAGAACCCCTTTGAAGTTCAAAGGGAGCACCCCTCCCTCCACTGTTTCTATTGATTTTCAAAAGTTAGACACACCCCTCCTCCGTCTTGCATTGATTTCATTGGTCGGTGCGCCAAGACACCGATAGAAAGAGATGCGTCATATGACAAAACCAGACCAAGAGAAGCAGTCCACTCAGAGAGTGGGCAGGTCTATTGGCTGGAGCCAGGCAAACTTTATACTACCACGTTTTGTACCACTGTCACACCACTCTACCCAGTTCCTTGTAGTGGAATAACTGGCACAAGTGTGTGGGGTCGGGTCGAGTGGGGTGGAGAGGGGTGGTGCCATGCCAAATATAATATAATAATAATAATCTGTTTATTTTAGTTGGGGGACACCTAAAATAATCTTGCATAGGGCCACCTGAGTCCTAGAACCGGCACTGCACAGGGCATCAACAACCACAGGGGGGCACCGGAGGATCAACTGTAAAAAAAAGATATTCACATGAGCTAAGCTAAGCTAAGCTAACCTAACGTTGCTGTCTGTAATGACTGGTTACACTTAAGGGTTTTGAAGAAACGTTAGGTGGATACTAGTATGCACAACTCTAAAAGAACTGGTGCACTATTGTGTTGGAGCGCCTCAGTGCGGCTGCAGAGTTAAGGTGCTATCTATCCCTGATTGATTGATTGATTGATTGATTGATTGATTGAAAACTTTCAAACTAGGTCCAAGCACAGGGCACCATGAAGGGTAAATCCTGCCCTGCTCTGGCCCTCACTCTCGCAGTAAGGCCCTCACTCTGGCCCTGACCCGGTACCTCACTCTGGCCCTAGGTCTGGACAGATCAAAGTGGTGCGCTCTTTGAATCAAGTATGTGACTGGTCCATCAAGGCTTACATAATGGTCCCCATGACCTTCGGCAAAGTGGCCCAGAACTAGCAATGGCAGACTGTCGTCATAATGACCACATGGGGATATTATCGATTTGCATCAACACCCAGTGTCGATACAATCACGAACTGTATGTTGAACATTGTGGATGCTCTTTGTACAGCTAAATGATCCCCATATTTCACATTCATTTGCTGCATGTTTAGCAGATAATTGCTCCATTCTTCATCAACAAAGTTGGCAGGGTGTGTAGCAACTCATAATGTAATAAGGGCTCATAATGTAATAAAAACATGTAATAAAAACTAAAAATGTAATAATCAGCTCATAATGTAATAAAAAAGACATTATTACATTATGAAGTTGTATTACATTATGAGCCTCCTATGTGGAGGTTCTTAATGTAACACATTATTACATTATTACATTATTGAAAAATCCATTATTACGTTATGCGCTCGTTTTTTTATTACATTATGAGCTGATTATTACATTATGAGTTTTTATTACATTTTTCTTATTACATTATGAGCCCTTATTACATTATGAGCCGTTATTACATTATGAGTTGCTACAGGGTTAACTGGTTTTTATCCCATAATTTTGGAGAGGCTCTGTGGTTTAAATGCGTGTATCAAAACAACATCCCGCTTCCAGCAGTGGAAGCTTGTGATTGGCTGAACCGGAGGTAGGGAGCGCTCCGTTGTGTTTGCTTGGACCGCGTGCGGGGCCGAGAGCTCACTCATGTATAGGTTATAGGTATAGGCACACGCGGTTTACACTGTATAGTGTGTGTACTGACTTCTTGCCCACATCCGCTCCCCTTTTCTCCTTTATAGACTCTTATTCCTACCATCCCCTTCACTCATCCTCTCTCCATTCTGTTCATATGTTTCATATTGCTACTAGTGATGTTAAATGACTCATCATTTTCAAGTCGATGTATCAAGGGATTCTTTAATATTTTATTTGTCTTCCTTTTTTTGATGGGATAAGAGGGCAAAATGCGCTGCTCATCACAAAACAAGGCTCCAGTTTCCTTTCGACAACACAATAGTACCATCAAGGCATAATATCTTTGGATATCATCATGGCTGTGATCCTTTCTGCCACGTATCACAATGACAAGCACAACAAACAAATCCAGTCGGCGCGCACCGCTATGACGTGCGCACACAATCAGACCAGCAGTGTTTCTCAACCAGCAGACGGCGGACCTGACTAGCGCATGCATGCATGCATGTACATGCACTAACACAGACATGCACTCCCGACACAGACACAGACACACACACACACCGTTCCTCTCACATTTGGAAAACATCAACGCTTATAATGTTTTTGAACAAGCGATTAAAACATTTATGGGTGGAAACGGGTGACTAGCGATGAGCACGAGTCCAAAATCTAGTCGAAAATCGATTTTATTTCACATCCCTAATTATTGTACCTCCTTTTTCCATCTCCCATCATGCTCCCATCATTTGTCCTTTGCCCCTCTTTCATGCCACATTTTCCTGACCAACCTTTTGTGTCCTCACTCATCCATTCTTCCCTTCCTCTCCTGTTCTCCAAATCGACGCTTGCCAGTCTGTAACTCTGAGGATTTTACAGCGTAGAAGATTGGGGTCGTCCCAGAGACGATAGAAGAAATGGTATCGAATAGGGGTCCGTGGCCTAATGCATATCAAACCCCAGTTTGATATGAAATGAATTTCAGATTGAAAATCACTGCTCTAACATTCTCTCTTGCCCGTCCACAGACGGTGGTGACTATGGTCTGGATGACAAGGACATGGAGGCGTCGGTGGCCACGGTGCACTCGCTGTGCGAGCAGATTGGTGCCGACCTGATCCTCCTGAGGGAGAGGACAGACAGCGGGGGAAGGGTACGGGACTACCTGATCCGCCGGCGAGTGGGGGAAGAGGATTTCCTGGAAGTCAGGTACTGTACATTAACCCATTTAGGCCTGAAAAATACCTAAACATTTTCTTCCAAATCCTAACAGTTTTCTGAAAAACCTTCTAAATCCTAACAGTTTTCTGAAAAACCTATGTTTCTATACCAGTGGTGCTCAACCTTTTCATGTCAAGGACCCCCTAGAATTATATGTATTTGACCACGGACCCCCATCTGAAAATATTTTGTTCCATATTTCCAAAGATTTTTGTTCCATATTAGTCACAAATTGTTACAAATGTCTGCTTTAAAAAATGTATAAATTCAAAGATTTGCACTCATTTTATTTTATTTTTTCAAAAATAGCAGTGAGCTTGTATATCTGCTATTTTGTAATAGTTAAAGCATAAAATAATGGTTAATGTGGTGACACGGATATGAGTTTCCCGTTTAAATAGCTTAAAGAAAGCTCAATGGCGGATGTTTCGCAATGTCTCGGGTCATGTGGCCTTGAGCGAGCACTGAATCCTTCCAGATGCTCCAGTGTGGCTGCTCTAGTGACCACAGATAGGGAGTTGTTGGTTGTACTGAGCAGTTGCGGTGTTTGCTTGTGCATAGTTTTATGAATGGGAAGATGGGTGGAGTTGTGTGTGCTTAGCAAACCGTCCCTTGTTAAGTAAAGGTTAATAAATTCAAGAGAGAGGGGATTAGTGTCTTCTTTAGAGTGTAGTTCAAAAACAGTGGGTTGCGCACATCCAGTTAGTTGCTGGTGCTGAACACAAAGTGACAGTTCAAAAGAATAAAAGTCAGCAAAACGGCATTGCTCCTAAGTGTTTAGTTTATTTTAAAATGAATTCATGGTACAATATTTTGGCCACAGTTTGGGTTTATCAGGCGACATCATTTGTGACCCACCTTTATATAAAACTGGGCAGTTTAGTAGTGGGTCACCACGAGTGACTTATAGGGCAGAAAATGGTTACAACTATAAAAATTCTAATATAATGAAACCAGGAAGCTCCAGAATGGGGATACTAACCGAGATTCCTTCTTTCCAGGGTTTTTCGCCCAGGTGGGCGTGGTTTTGAGGTTGGGTTTAAGGATAATTTCTGTTAGGGTTAGGCATACTAGTGTTTGTGAGGTTAGGGTTATTGTTAGATTTAGGCGTTGTTTTACTGAGGTTAAGGTTAAGGTCAGGCATATAACCACACCCAGTCGCCCACCTGGACGAAACACCTGGGAAAGAGGGAGTCCCGATATTATCCAGAATAGTTTGACGTTTGAGTTTTGTTTTTGTTATTTTCTCAACTCAACATATCTTGCAAGTGCGTTTTTGTTACACTTGTGATTTGTCACATTACAATGTTAAACAAACTTTTTAAACCCCTGAACCCCATATAATCTTTGTCATTGTATCATTGTATCAAACGATCAGATGATTCAATTCAGAGTGGGAGCAATCAAGCTGAACGACCACGTCTTTGTAAACAAAACATGAGTTTCACAGTTTACACTAAAGATTAGATTAGATTGAACAGGGGGGTGGGGGTCATTCAGTTGTGACGGCAGCCATGACACATTATTGTACATATAGGTGGTGGATATAAAAGTTCCATGCAAGACAGTATCTTATTATCTAGTGCAATCAGTACGCAGTCAATGATATCAGTGCTTGCATATATTGTGTTAACCATAGCATAGGACCTACTGTAAGTATAAACTGTTGCGCTTTGACAATGTAGCCTAATCAGTTATATATAATAATGCATTTGTGATAAAGATGTGATTGCTTAACATTGAAATGCTAAAGATGAACTAAAATGGTATTAAATATTTAGGGAAAAGAAGCTGTAATTATTTTAAATGGAGGAAAAAGGACTGTAGGTGTATGTAACTTTGCGTTAATGAGTTGGTTTACTCCCACAGCACTGGAAGATTTAAACACTCGACAGTGACGCGTGATTATGGATCCCACTGGGAAAGATTGATGGAAACGGCATAGAGCGCTCGTTTTCACAGTTATTGTCCACGACACTGCAAGCGGCGCGAAGGCCAGCGGCGGCGCTCGGGGGCGAAGAGCGGGCCAGGGCCGGCCGCGCGAGTTACGAAGCCGTGGTGAATGCAATCGTTCTATTTATGCCCAGGCCGTAAGGCCTGGGCAAGCGCACGATAAACGCAATGATAATTGGGGTTTGGTGCACCTCGCGCGGTCCAAGAGACTACAACGGAGCGCTCCCTACGTCCGGTTCAGCCAATCACAAGCTTCAAAAATGAGTCCGGGGCGTGGTTATCCATCTTTCCCAGTGGGATCCATAATCACGCGACAGTGACATCAAGTGATGCTAGCAGCGGCGATATCCGTTAACAACCAACTACTTAACTTCACAACAGAAAACATCAATAAGGACTTTCAAAAAAAGTGCGACAGAATTTGGCCAGGTTCTTAAGCAAAATGATCACCATGAACGGGCAGCCGATCTCTATTGTAGAAGACGAGGGCTTCACAAAGCTGTTGTTGAACTGGGATACTCAATGGCAAGTCACCTGTTTTGTACCTGCAATAATTGGCAAGCTGTATTGGGATTTGAATACAGCAAATCAAGATAGTTCCACTTGTGAAGGTTGACATTTTTGGTGCCTTTCCGATAATAACCTTTTTTGGGGGGAATCGGGCTTCCACATATATATATATAGTAAATAATGTAAGAAATATGTAAATAACAAACATAAAAACAATGCTAAAGTATTCAGCAATAAGATTACTTGGCTAAATAAAGTCACAGTTGGGGCCTTCAGAGGTCAAGGCAGCATGTTTGTGTGTTCTCTGTAACTGGTATAGAATTGCATCAAGACAGCATTTTGATGGTACTGTATCACTATCTTGTAAGTTCCCTCAGCAGAATCCAATTCTCCAATTCTCCAGTTACCCTAGCTACAGAGAAGACCAATGGAACATAATCTTTTGCAATGAAGTGGAACTGTTTTTTTTTTTTAGATTTATTTTTGGCATTTTCTTTCTTTATTGAGGATGTGTATTAGCAGGGGTGTCACACTACACTACCGGCCCGCTAGGTGATTTGAGGTAAAGGAAAATAAGTTAAGACTGCCTACTCGTCATATTTTGTTTAATGTTACAGAATATTACAGCAATATTTCTGCTTTTCAGTGTTGGGAATTGATAATAAAAACATTTTGACCAATCTGGCCACACAACCTAAAATGTAGTTTGACACTCCTAGAAAAATGGGAAATCACAGGCAGGGAGAAGACAAACATGTAAGACAGGGGTCAGATTCGTACCTGGGTTCTGGAGCATAATGCTCCGTGCACCTATACTGGCTGAGCCACCAGGCACAGCAAGGAAAAATAAAACTGACTTGGGTTGAGGTCCCATGTGCCCATAGACAGGTACAATCTCATCTGAGGGGAAACAAAGTGACACAGAGTGGAGGTTTATGGAACACAGGAAGGAACACGCTAGCAACAGATAATCATCCCGTCTCTTACCCTGTGTGCTTTTCTTCTCCCAACTCCTTGTCCCTTTACTTCCACCAGGGTAGCGGTGGTTGGGAATGTGGACGCCGGTAAGAGCACACTCCTGGGAGTGTTGACCCATGGCGAGTTGGACAACGGCAGGGGCTTTGCCCGGCAAAAGCTCTTCAGACACAAACACGAGATGGAGAGTGGCAGGACCAGCAGTGTAGGCAATGACATCCTGGGCTTTGACCAAGAGGGGCAGGTAAGGGAGACGGCTGGTCTTCGGCTGATATTCGATAAATATCACTGTTTGTTGCCATATACTACTCCATAATGCTTTGCACTTGTGCCATTATACTACTCCATAATGCTTGTTGTAGTTGTGTATGTTGTGTCTGGCATCTCAACCCACCTTAACCAGGACTAGGTGGAGATTTGCCTTTTTGTCCTCTGGAGACGATGGCTGATGGATTTTTAGTTTACCTGCTGTTTGAGCAGTCACGACATGACACACGACATCAAGAAACTTGCTGTATTCAAAAATATTTTACTGGAATTGTAATAGTAGTAGCTTCTTCTAACAGAGCTTTGCACAAAAACTGTGTACGCACTGTCCATATCAATGAGCTGTTTTCAGACATTCTTCCCAGTTTGACCCTGCTACTTTTGATTATGTGAATCGTGATTTGTCTGTCTCTTTCTCTTTAAAGTATCCTCTTACAGGCATGCAAACGTGTAGCTTTTCGGCGAAAATCGCCGTTTTGAATCCAAATTGGTCATTTGTGTGAATCGTGCAGATTCGTTAAAAAATTGTTTAGGGGGTGGGGGGGTGTCGTGTCGTCAGAGCAGCAGTGAGAAGAGGAGCGTTTATTTCTTATTCTCGGCGCCGTCCGTTTTGTCAGTACAATGGTGTTGAAGGTGGATGGGGAAGTGGGTCGTTTTATTTTTTAACAAATCAAGCGCTCCCTGAGTCCCTTCTCTTGCATGTGACGTCGTCGTCAGCTGGCAGCGCTCAAAGTCAACACTGACTGCACTCACTCAGTGCGCTGCGAGCCACAGACAGAGGAGAGCAGAGCGGTCTCAAGGCTTGCAAATAGGGTTGGGGGCGGTAACCGCTGTACCGCCGTACCGCGGTATACCGAGGCCTACCGCGGTGTCAGGGTCCTTACCGCGGTCAAAATAGTCTATTTTTTATTGAAAACAAGCGAGTTTTAAAACGGGGGAGAGGCGAGGACCGCATGCGCTCCATGCCGCTCTGCTCTGGGCCGCGTACCACAGGTTTGGAACGTCTATGGTTTGGAAGCCACATACGTCACTCGAGTCTACACAGACACAGCAGCAGCCTCGTAGTAGGGAGCACGGAGAAGCGTATTTCTCTGACTGTAATCCACACAACACAAGTACGGTATGTTAATACATACCTTGTGTTGTGGCAGTAGTACCTTGTGGCATTTTGTTTTTTATTCATACGGATTACAGGCGGAGCGCGGACCGTGTGGACTAAAAGCGAAAATGAAACTATCTTTTACTTTTCCCACTGCGTCGCGCCGACTCGCCCGTTGTGCCCCGTCGCCGATTTTATAACCTTTTCTGTCAAGTCTTGTCACTAAAACCTGTATATATCAGCACTCAATCGCTGCGATTTCAGACGTGCACGTGAGTTTAATCACTGTACACGATCTGATTACCCGTCTCCGTCTCTTCTGGTTTGTTCACACAGCAGTCTGTGTCTTAAAAGCCCAAGTAGCTACCGTTACTATGGTAACCCGACACTGGCCGACAGTGCAGATCTAAAAGCTCAGAACGCCTCGCGGATGCGACGTGTTGTGAGCTTGTAGATCTGCTCCTTTCAAAGCCAAACCTGCTGTGCTGTACGGGGAAGTATAACTCGGGCAGTCAGGCTGTGGAGAGGCGACTTTTGGGAAGACGATTGCAATATTTTGGCTTATCGCCGAACCTTTTATTAATAGATACGGGGGTGCGGTAATTACCGCAATACCGACGGTAAATGGGAAGACGGTAATCGCGGTAACAAAATGTCGATACCGCCCCACGCCTACTTGCAAAGTTGCCGTAGTTGTGGTGTGACTGTGGACTGTTGGCTGTTTGATTCGCTTGCATCGCGGTCGTGCGCTATTCTGCATCGATGTGTGATGCGATATTATCGGTTATAGCCTTGTTGATTTTACGATGATTCGCTAGCTTAGCCACATGCTAACGCTAAAGAGTCGCCGTGACCTCTTCCTACAGAAGGAGACTGAGACATGTCACAAAAAGTCTGGTCTCTCAACTTAAGAACGGACTAACTGAGCTCGAGTTACAAGTGAAAAGGATCGACCTTTTCTTTGACGATGATGGCTAGCTAGATTGCAAGTCAGCCAGGAGAATCCACTAAATGAATCATCTGTGATTTACAACTGTTTCCCAAACACTGGGTCGGGACCCATGTGTGGGTCGTGGACACATTTTTATGGGTCCCTTCATTTTTGGTTTCCTACATTTAGTTTTTAATTATTTCAAAACATTTTCAAAAAACATTCCCTCCCCCAAAAAGCTAAACATTTCATGATTTAAAAAAAAAAGTAAATTACTTTTCTAATTTCATGAATAAATAAAATACAAAATGATCTAAGAAATGATCTTAGAAAACAAATAGGCCTAATTAAGAAGTAGTTAAAATAGCCGATCTACAAGCTCACAGTGCACATTGTCACTATGCCTGTTTATTAAAGACAAGTCCCTAAATATTAGGATATTCCTATAACTACCGGTATATCTGTAGGCTATATTATTGTAGATTTAATTTTCTTTATTATATCTAGAACAATTGGTGGTAGGCAACAAGTCCAATTTTGCTGCATATGTATGATATGCATGAGTAAGTCACTGTTTAACCGAGTTAGAAACGTGCAAATTCAGTAAAGAAAGGTCAAAAATTTCACATTTTATCCCCATGAAAATGTGTCACCTTTTTCACCTTGGGGCTGTTTGCATGTCTGCTCTTATCTTTCTCTCTGATTGTCAGTTTCCATCTTTAGAAAATCATTCTACTTCCTCTAGACTTATTCTGTCTGATTGTCTGATTTCTTCTTTGTGGGTTTTGTTTTTGCCATACAATCACACATAGCGAGTCGCTGAGCAGAGTGGGATTCCATCTTCTTGCTAAAGGCCGTTGATGGTCATGTCAGTATGCATGTTCTGTAACCACAAGGCCTGTCTGCTGCCCCCTTCAGGTGGTGAACAAGCCGGACAGCCACGGGGGCAGCCTGGACTGGACAAAGATCTGCGAGAAGTCCTCCAAGGTCATAACCTTCATCGACCTAGCCGGCCACGAGAAATACCTCAAGACGACTGTCTTTGGCATGACGGGGCACCTGCCTGACTTCTGCATGCTAATGGTGAGAGCAGATGAATGGGAAGTGGGCAGGGGGGTCAGTGTTGGGTCAGCCCCACATGGAATTCATGTCTGCACTCTGCAGGGTCTCAAACTGCGCTCCTCATTTGAAAAGACAGGCAGAAGAGCAAGAACAACAGGCGCTCCATGTGTGGTAGCCACGGAAACGACATATTTCTAGTTTTCACCAGCCTGTGCTGGTACAACTTGTTTCTGTATATAACATTCCTAGAACATATTTAAAGCCCTCCTGTTTTATGTCCCAATAACTGTTTAATAAAAGGTACAAAGAAAAAGGTTATTCCGCTTATTTCAGGTAACACGAACGGCAAGAATCGGGTCGTTCATTCACTGATGTACTGTACATCATGTAGAAAAAAGTTAAAGATAATTGGATCTCTATGGCAGGCGTGTACGTGAGACGAGCACGATCGTGACAGTTTCACAGGATTGTGCCCGCTTGTCCCTCTGACTTAATAGTTGATATTGCCCGCAGACATCTCATTGAAAATCTATTAAAGGGGCAATAGACAACATTCAGCCACTAGATGTTGCACTTGTCAGCACCTGTTGCATAAGCTTAACCATTTCCCCTCAGTCTATAAGGTAGCAATCATGTTGTTTGCAACATTGTAACACAATTTAAAATTAAAGTGTCTACAGGTAACCGTTAAATTAGTTAAATTAACTACTTCGTATCTCACCCTCTTTTCTGTTTGTCTCCACCATCCCACCAACCCTTCTCTCAGGTCGGCAGCAACGCTGGCATCGTTGGCATGACCAAAGAGCACCTTGGCCTGGCACTTGCCCTCAACGTGCCCGTGTTTGTAGTGGTCACTAAAATAGACATGTGTCCAGCCAACATCTTACAAGGTAAGATACACACTTCAATGTCCTGACATATTTGCTTATTGGTGCTGTTTAAGTTGTAAGCTGTGGTGTAATGCTCTTACTCGCCAAGCTACAATAGTATTGAGTGTCTAATGGCCCTCCTATATATAATGGCCATTCATAGTTTTGCCCCTATAAGCCTAACATTAAAGCTTCATGCAGTTGTATCATTTAAGATCATGTGAAACCTTTATACCACTTCTAAATTAATAATACTTTACACAATATACTGTATCTGGTGAAAGTGCAATTGTACAGTGAAGTTGTAGTACAGTGGGAACTATTCAAGGGTATTTTTCTCCCGTTTAATGGTGTACGCCAAGTTGTAGATAAATGGAGATGTCACTGAATTAATCCAATATTTAGAATGTTTGCAACATCTTGCATTACCTTTTTTAATGAGCTCTCCAATAAACGAATATCAGCACTATAAATAAGACTCAATAGTAATGTGGCTAATTTCTTAAACCCAGCCTTTGCGGATGAAGGCAACTCTTAACTGTTGGTTTAGTGGCAGACATTCATTGTGTGTGTGTGTGTGTGTGTGTGTGTGTGTGTGTGTGTGTGTGTGTGTGTGTGTGTGTGTGCGTGTGCGTATGCAGAGACACTGAAGTTATTACAGAGGTTATTAAAGTCGCCGGGTTGCAGAAAAATTCCTGTGCTTGTCCAGAACCACGACGATGTCATCGTCACAGCCTCCAACTTCAGCTCTGAGAGGTGAGAGGAAGTGAGAACACATAGAAAGCATCTCGGAAACGTCGACCGAAGATAGAGAAATTTAAGAGTTGGGGAATTTAAAATGAGGACAGAAACGGATAGAAGAGAGAGAGACTTAATTGAATTAATTTAAAACGAGGTGGATCTTGGTGAATTGAATACATAATGGAAACAAGTCCTCAGGGATTTTGTTATCCTTTTAGCATTATTGTATAACTGTACCTCTGTACTGTTAATAGGTATTCAATCGATGGAAGGGAGGAGAGTTGAAAAGACTTGATTACAGAGTGAAAATAATTGAAGCCAGAGAAAAAAAGAAGGAGAGAAAATGGAAAGCAAAGAGTGTAAACTAAAGGACTGGAAGAGAGAAAGTAACTGAAATGGTGTAATAAATATTCCCCTCCGCTCCTCGGTCCTTCTCTCTGCAGGATGTGTCCAATCTTTCAGATCTCCAATGTGACGGGGGAGAACATGGACCTGTTGAAGATGTTCCTCAATCTTCTCTCCTCCCGGACCTCTTACAGCGATGAGGAGCCTGCTGAGTTCCAGATAGATGACACATACTCTGTACCTGTACGACTCTTGCACACACGCACAAACACACACCTATGTACAGGGCATGTACGCTGAACCACAAGCACGTGGATATGCACCTACACTAAGTAATGGTCTTTTCCCTCTAATCTTTTCCAAGCAACCAGTCATTCTCATCACTTTCTTTCTCCTAAAAAGCATGTGTACTTTTGTGACTCAGTTTCCGTCTTAGCAGCACATGGAATGTCACTACAGTGTACATTCACAGGGATTTATTTTAGTTTTAGGGTGATTTTGTCGCAGTGACATAAAGTTAGGTTAGCATCTTATGCACTTTATTGAGCACCAAAAATCGGCATTACACCA
Organism: Nannobrachium achirus; assembly: GCF_963921795.1. Lineage (NCBI taxonomy): Eukaryota > Metazoa > Chordata > Actinopteri > Myctophiformes > Myctophidae > Nannobrachium > Nannobrachium achirus. The sequence goes on along the minus strand of NC_137812.1, from coordinate 30,380,875 downwards.
TAAATGTTGAGGACGTGTCATATGTTCTGTGCTGTCTGCAGGGCGTGGGCACAGTAGTGTCGGGGACGACGTTACGTGGGTTAATCCGGCTCAATGATACACTGCTGTTAGGTCCAGACCCTCTGGGCATCTTCATCCCCATCGCTGTGAAATCCATCCATCGCAAGAGGATGCCTGTTAGAGAGGTCCGTGGAGGTCAGACCGCCTCTTTCGCCCTCAAAAAGGTTTGTTGGTTGATAACATCTCAACTCATTTACTGTCTTTTATACATCGACTGAAGGGGTTCCTCAGGCTATTGTAAATGATATCAGTCGACTTGCCAGGTAAAATATTTGATAAACCTAGCTAAAGCAAGAGGTGCCGTAGAAGGCTATCGGATGTGCTTCAACAACACAGATACTCTGCTGTTATAACATTAAGCGCAGCCTTATAAAATACTTCTTCACAAAGCCTAGGGATAAGAACAGAGGAAGTTGGTGGTCTGTAAGTGTGTGTTTATTTCTTCTCTTACTCCTAGTCCTTATGCCCTCGTTCGTTCTCGACTTAACCTTCTCATCGATCTTCTTTGGATGGTCCCTCTCTCAGATCAAACGTTCATCCATAAGGAAAGGCATGGTGATGATCTCCCCCAAGCTAACGCCACAGGCCACCTGGGAGTTTGAGGCTGAGATCCTGGTCCTTCACCACCCCACCACGATATCGCCAAGATACCAGGCCATGGGTTAGTTAGTGGCAACTCATTCCCTCACACACACGCACTCGCACTCACTCAAAGGCAACTCCACTCTAAACGGCTCAGCCGCTATGAGCTATGCTGTGAAAATTATTTAATGGCTCAAAACAAATGGATACACCTTGTGTGGCTGATAATGTGTCCTCTGATGCTCTCAAAGCAGCATGGAAAGGTGGGCACAATTGTACAGTATGCATTCTCAATGTAAACATGAAGCACATCCTACCACAAACATTACTTATGTGTGTTTTCATATTCCATCAAACATTGAACAGCGTCATATATACTATGTATCCCTCTGGAAGGTCCCAATTCCACAGGTTAAGAACCACTGATTTTCAAATTAGAAACGGTTTCTAAATGTCAACGTTCTGCCTGTGTGTTTGCCTCAGTCCACTGTGGCAGCATCCGGCAGACGGCGACCATCCTGACCATGAACAGAGACTGTTTACGGACAGGAGACAAGGCCAGTGTCCACTTCCGCTTCATCAAGACCCCCGAGTACCTCCACTGTGACCAGAGGCTGGTGTTCAGGGAGGGACGTACGAAAGCTGTGGGCACTATCACCAAGGTACTGGATGTTATGGGATGTAAAGCTGTGGGCACTATCACCAAGGTACTGGATGTTATGGGATGTAAAGCTGTGGGCACTATCACCAAGGTACTGGATGTTATGGGATGTAAAGCTGTGGGCACTATCACCAAGGTACTGGATGTTATGGGATGTAAAGCTGTGGGCACTATCACCAAGGTACTGGATGTTATGGGATGTAAAGCTGTGGGCACTATCACCAAGGTACTGGATGTTATGGGATGTGGCTGCATATGTAGTGTAAATATTCTAAATAAATCCCAACGGTATAACTTTATGCATGGCTGTTTAAAGGGTTATCAGGGTGTTTAATTAAGCAATATTACACAAGGGGGTGTGAGTTACCATGATTATTTGCACGACAGTGAGAGCCGAGTTCCGGAAGCATCTAAAAAGAAAAAAAGAAAATAAAATAGCTACTGTCTGCACTTCCCATGCTTGCCTAGCCACTGATCAGAACAGCTAATTTTTATATTTTGATCAGTTTAATATTTGAGCTAGGTGTGCTCGTTTGAGCACGGGTAGAGACCCCAATCAGATTGCTTGGTTAGAACTCGGAAACAACCTGTTGTATAATTGGAAAGAAATTCGGCACACAGTACTAAACAATCAGTGCACTGCCTTCTTTTGTTCCATCATGTGGCCCTATTATGGAGGCCGAATATAGGTTATGAATATGATCATTAAAGTTGAAATATTGTGATTGCATTTTTTCTGTTAAAACGGACTCATAAATCTAGTCTATCCTGCTATAATATGTGAGTATGCTGCAGACTTGGTTGCCGAGCTACTATATGACTATAAGGGTTGATAATGGAATGTAGTTAAAAGTGTTATGTGGTTATAAACCAAATGGCTTGGTATCTGCAAAGTGACCTCAGACTGGTGCTGAGGGACGGACACATCAAGGCTATGGACACCGTCAACAAAGCAATAAGATTCATGGAGACTTATATGTCTAGGGCAAGATGTGACTCTAAAAGGCAGACTGACTTTGCTTTTAGGGACACACCTGACCTGTGGGTAGCATCACTAAAGTCAGAAATGAAAACAAAATGTAGGTTACTTGGAAAGTCAAGTTAAGAAAATATTATATCCACATTGTCCAGTTATCTACCAATTCTTTGACCTTCATTTGGCTCAGTTTTCACATTTAAAACGATATATTGCCCGAATGTTTTGTGAGGTGCATTATGAAATGTATTCGTCACTTAAAGTTATTTTCAGATGAAAGTACAGCATAATGACATTAAATGAATAATGTCTGAACCTTGTCATGTGATTCTTTTTTCAGTTGCTCCAATCGGTAAGCACCCAGGCAGCCAAGAATCAAGCCAAGATGCTGGCCAATAAGAAGGCTTTTAAGGAAGGCACCGCAGCCAATGAGGAATCTTGCTCCAGCATGCGACCGTCAAGCCCCAATTCAGCTCAACTACCGGTGAGCTCAAGCTTTAATGCCAAAGTATGAATGTCTGAAATGGAGGATAAGCAAAACATCACATACAAACTTAAGAAATACCTTGAGAATTGTATGTAGACCTCTAGTGATGACTTCAAGGTCAAGGTAAACTTTATTTGTCCACAAGGGAAATTTGTCTTGGGCTTTAACCCCTGCTACAGCCACACACAAAACATCAGTGACAATACATAGTAGAAATACATGACACAACGGGGACACAACATTACACAAGTGCACAGTGATTGATCAATACTCTCAGTCAGTGCTGTTTCAGAGCCTCGTTCAACAATTTAGTGGACACGGGTACAAATGATTTTTTAAACCTGATGTACTTCCACTTAGGTAGAAGTACGAACTTCCCATGTAACACATGGGTAGCCTGCCTTAGTGCCGCCTGCTCGTAAATAGACTGCAGAGAGGGGAGTTGTCTTACTCCTATAATCTTCCCTGCAGTCTGAACCAATCTCAACAATTTGGACCTCAGTTGCACTGAGAGATTACCGAACCAAACTGTAATGCCAAATCTAACCAGGCTCTCCAAGACTGCCCGATAGAACACTAACATAAACTTTTGGTCTACACCGTGAACCCTCAGACGGCGGAGGAAGTGTAGTCTTTGCTGTAGTTTACTACAGAGACTGTCCACATGTGTATTCCAAGTTAGTGAATTGTCAATCCTTATCCTCATCCAGTAGTGCTAAGATAGCAGTATCATCTGAGAATTTAATAATGTAATTATTCGGGTTATCACTTCTACACTCATTTGTGTACAAAGTAAAAAGGACAGGTGAGCTAACGCAGCCCTGAGGTGCTCCAGTACTTATGGTCCTGGGCTCTGACAAAATACCATTCACACTGACCCTTTGTGTGCGTTCAGTTAAAAAGGAATAATACCACCTGATAATAAGGGGATGGACATTAAGGTCCCGGCTTAACCTCTTAATTAAGAGATGTGGCTGTATTGTATTAAACGCTGAGATGAAATCTACAAGAAGAAGGCGTGCATAAGCTTTTTTTCCCTCCAAGTGTGACTTCTAGTCTTATGTAGGCTAACCTGGAAGTTCCTTCCTATGATGGAGTTTTTGCATTGGGTTTTGAATTCATTCAGCCAGTGCCCATATTTGGAGACCACGCAAGTCGGGAACAATGCGAGTTGTGAATGCATGCCCTCAGCCAGTTATGCAATACCTGTTGTACTTGTTATCAGAGTACTTGCACTACCCGTTAAGAGTGCCCACTGCCCAGTGATGTAACCGCTACCACAGACGGTACTAATAAAGTTGGATATTACAGTCATTGGTTGATTTATAAATGGGCACTTACTCGGGAACAATGCAAGTTTGGAATGCATGTCCCACCCACAATACCTGTTGTACTTCGGTCCGACAGTGTCCGATTTATGCCCGAGACACGACACACAGGCTGTGTGAATTTATAGACAGATTAAGAAAATAGTAAAAATACACTCTGTAGCAAACACAGGTTTATAATATTCAGGTTTATGATTTGTTCAACAAGATAATCTCCACAAGTCGACACACTTTGCGACTTTTGAACTGAACGGTATGAGATATTATCGGGTGCAATTTATGTTGGTTATGCTTTGTCGTAGAACAAAACATGACCTTTGAATGCAAACTAGGATTTTCATTCTCAGCAGCATAGATAGATGTAGATAGCCAACATCCACAGTCACACGGCATACTATTGATAAATGTTATTATGGGAAGGCATCTGTTTTTGCACTGCTCTTCTCTTCCTCTCTGTCTCTCTTGCTGTGCACCAACTAATTTATCTTTCCTTTCCTTGCTCTCTCCTCCCTCTGTCTCCTCCCTTTTGATTTGTCATCCTCCCGTGTCTTTCCGTCTTATTCCCAACATCCTCTGCCCTTAAACCGATTATCTCTCCTATAACATATATTATTCCCCCTGTCTGCCAATGTGATTCTACCGCTCCCGTACATCATTTGTCCTTCCCTCACCCATCTCTTATGTTAACATCTAAACCTCCCTGCATGTTAACATGGCTTTCTGCCGCCGTCCCGCTTTTGCATTTCTACCCTTTCTGGGCTGTGCTGCGTTAGACAACGGCAGAGGAGGAGACGCTATGTAGCGATGGCAACAAAGAGAACAAGGTAAAACTGGTCTTCCATAGTTAAAGCTGTAAGTCTTCCATCGTTTAAAGCTATAATCCGTAAGTTCTGTGTCTCCCCCGACGCAGAGTGGTAATTGCAACAACATCGGTACGGCAATAAAGATGGCGATGCTGCATCTAGTAGGGCATTAACGACTTGTGATTTTTGCGAGTCGACTCGACTTTGTCAACGTTATCGTTTGATGACGTTGGGGGGGAACGAGGGACAAAACCCGAAAAATTACGTACCTCTGGACTTAATAGAATAGCCTAAAGCGATCCTTTCTCCTTAAGGCTATAAGGTTTTGATGTCAAGAATATAGAGTATTTAATTAATGGCTGTGTGAAAACCCCCTGTGCTAATGTGCTTCATTCCATTGACAAAACATAGTTGGAAAATGAGAGAATCCTGTCCTTGACAATAAGCAATCCTACTGTTTGAATGCTGTACACACGCACACATTGAGCAAAAATACGACGTTTTTTTTCCCTCAACTTTCAGCTTTCCCTGGCGGGAGTCGACTTGTGTAATGAAGTCGACTTGTCGACTTTTTGGTCAATGCCCTAGCATGTAGTGTTACATTTCGGTGCGCTGCTTTGAATTACTTTATTGACAATGTCAACCAGTCACTGTCCTACACGATAACCAGGGTCAAAATCTCAGTGGAGTAGGGAGATGACTTCCAAAAACATCAGATGTGCTATTATTTTATCTCAACGTACTCTACACAGACTGGTTAAAATAATATTTTATTCATTAAGATTTGTCTCGGATTATAACTTTTAACGGAGGCTAAATCAGACCTGTAAACTGCATGCAGTTTGTTTTTGTTTGTTTTCCAATAACTGATATTGAAACAAGAATTGATGAGTTGCTTGGCTTAACTGTTGTGAAGTGAAATGAGCATTTCTGAAGTAACTCAGTCAATAATGTAAGCAAACAATTTAAGTAGCCACTTGTGGGATTGTTTTTTTACATGTTGTTTATTTTGTTACATGTTGCAAACAAAGTAAAAAATGCTTTACACGAACCATGGTCAACTAAGATAGTAGCTACAAGTGTGCAAGTTGTGCACACCTGTAGCTACCGATGCCAATGATTTTATTGTAGATACAGAGACTTAAAAAGACAACGACAACTGTGTGTGTGTGTGTGTGTGTGTGTGTGTGTGTGTGTGTGTGTGTGTGTGTGTGTGTGTGTGTGTGTGTGTGTGTGTGTGTGTGTGTGTGTGTGTGTGTGTGTGTGTGTGTGCGACTTTACCTTCTCACACACTTGAGTGATTTGATGACATGTATTTAGATGATAGATTTTCGACTTCCCCCACCACCTCTGCTCGAAACTTGAAGCTAAGCAACGTTCTGAAGCTGAGAGTCATGTTGCTCTTTAAAGCAGTGGTTCTCAAAGTGGGGTTCGGGGACCCCCAGGGGTCATTGGGTGGGGAGGAGGGTTTCAGGGGGTCCCCAGCAAACTGAGTTAACACTTCCGCCACCTAACCCGGCTAGAGCCGGGTTAGCGTTGCCATGGTAACCATGTAAACGGATGCTTGCTGCGAGTGCTTGTCTAAAGAGACGCTCTTTTTCAAGGCTACACTCAATCGTGATGGTCGGCCCCGGTTAGGATTTTAGTTTTGCGAACAAACTGATCTCCTTCCTGTTTTCGTCTGATTACACACACATGCACAAGCACGTGAATTCCGGGGCTCTTCAAAATAAAACGACAGGCTATGGCAGCCGGCGTTTTGTTAATATAGCATCATAATCATTCTAACCACTTTTTTATACATTGGCTATTAAAAAATTGCAGATCTACCAGCTCACAGCGCGTCACTTTGTGCCGCGCTGCTTTAAAGCACATTATTGCTCCTGTATGACGATTTTTTGGGGAGCTTTTGCTTCCCCACCCCCGCCCCACCCCTGAGCTGATCCTCTGGTGTTTTCCCCCCCACTGACACTGTGGTGTTTCCTTTCATGTGCAACAGCCCAAGTCTGGAGGCGGAGGACGCAGGAGAGGAGGCCAGCGGCACAGAGGGAAAGCCCTGAACGCTGCTCCCACCGCTACGGCTGTGGCTGCAGGAGGAGCCGGCACTGCCTAAAAACACCACCACCACCTCCACATCCAGGAAAATAATCTATTTCACCCCCCTCCCTCCCATCCCCATCCCCTCCGCCTCCAGCTTCAGCTTCAGCTCTGATTTCCGTGACAGGGAAGGAAAGAACAGCCGTCGTCCTCTGGTTGCCTTCAAAGCTCATTGAGAAACCCTTGTTTTTTCCCCCCTCTTGACAAATTGATATGAAAGGAAGACTTTCATTTATCATTCAAAGATAAGTCATATTGTAAACAAATTACTTTTGTTTTTTGTGTGTGTTCAAATTGGCCTGTTAAAATACCTGATTCAAACTTCAAAGAAAAAAGTATTGTGGCGTATTTCTTATTTGTTGCTATCTATACAGTATAGCAGCATGGATTTTCTTTGTTTTTCTTAAAAGGGTTAGGATTTAGAAGGTGTTTTTAAAGTCCACATCTGAATGGTCTAGATATCCTTAACCACTTAACTTTATGGGTGAGGGTTTTTTGATTCCCTGTAACCACATAAGAGAGAAGGCAATTTGCTGTGCCTGTTGCCCTCATCTAAAAATTCATGATTCATTCAGCATAGTCACAAGGAATTGTGTTTGTTATTTGGAGGGAAAAGAATAGGGATTCTCAGGAATTAATGCAGCCAGTGGGGTGTGCTAGTTGTCTGTTTCCTCACTGTACTTCCCATACCCTTTTAATCGTTTCACTTCCTCCTCTCTTCCATATCTTACTGTTCACTTTAATTTCAGTCAATTTTAGAAGTGGATTTTCCTCAAAAGTACAAAACTCTTTTTGCCTTTAAAGTTTCATACACTGCAAAATCCTGCCCCTTGGACACTTCAAGAGTTAAATGAAAACTCAGGATTTTGATGTATACATTGAGACTCTAAAGCAGCGATTGAGAGAGTAATGTTAGACTTGACAGTCGTGTAAATGGTGGCTGGAATTTAGACTTGAAGTGAAAGTGTATTTACCGTATATATTCCAACAATGGGGGGTATGAACATCTCTGACTGACAACCAAAACCTAAGTGGCAAAGAGGCAGCTCTGTTTAGAACATTACATTTTTTTTTATAGCTTTGGTACAGCTTTTAACCAGTGTGAGAAGTGTCTTGATTAAGGGCAGGTAACAAACCATCTTTTGAAGTATACCTGTCTGAAAAAGCCAGCTTGCTAGTGAAAATGGATAAAGATTAACATTTTAATTTTACATTTTATTTAATGATAACCTGTTGACCCAAACTGACTTTGTAGCAAAGAAGCAAAAAAAAAAAAAGTGAAGTCATTTGTCCCCATCAGTCCCCACACAGGAATTGTCTTAGTTTGTAAATTGTACAAATATAAGACATGTGTAAATCGTAGTTTAGCTTTGACGTTGACCAATACAGAACGACTCGATGGGAACTCACACAACTGGACTCCGTTAACAGGGACAAAGTAAATTCTGTCAAGCAAGAGACTCAGACGTGACAGCAAAGTTCTCTACTATGATCCAACACTGCCACCATCAACATTTCGGAGCCACTCTTTGAGCCCTATTTTGCGCCCAAGCCGTGCCTACCCACTATTTGGGGATTTAGTATCGTGCAAGGGGCGTTCCCGTGCATGGCCAAGTTGCTATCTTGTGGCACCTGCGCTACTTGTTACATTATGCATAGGTGTGGTTTGGGCGTTACATTAATAAAACCAATCACCGTGCCAGAGAGCATGCTGTGCAGTGCTACACTCTCTCCCTCCCTGCCCATGGAAGAGCAAAGAGGCATTCATTTTGTCTTATTGGCAAAATTAATTGAGTGTCACACTTTTGTGGATTACAGTAAAATTGTAATGACAATCACATCTACAATCACTTAATTCAGAAGTGCCGCAGTGTTCAATAACTGCAGCTGCACAGAGGAACCATACGCATTGTTGGACACATCCCAACGTTTTTAATACACAAGTATCACCCACATGTTACTGATTATAGAGAATATTATATTATTGTAAGCCGTTCTTTTATTTCCTGTGCAATAGATAGACTAAATCAAACTTAAGTATGTTGTTTGGAGAGAATGGCATTGCACAGCACAAACCATTGTCTTTGAATAGTATAACATCTTATTCTGCTGATTATAGGTAAATTTGAATCACAGAGATTTGTTGAGAATTAGGAGTGAGGGAGACCTTGATGTTGTGCTCCCGGTCTGACTCCCTACATTTCCATTGCCGGCGTGCTCCACCAAACAGACTTTGGTAGCATAGTGGGTGGTCTTAGTGAAAACCCGCTATGTGCTTCCCCAAACGTGTGGGCAAGATATCAATTTTACGAAGAGCGCAACAACACGCCCATGGCCACACCTCCAGCCTCAAATAACTGAGTCGGCATAATGTATAGCGGGTAGCGCAGCCATAAGATACCGTTTAGGGACAGTGCCAGCTGTGTAATTAACGGGCAGTAGGTAGTGCTATGGCATAGCACTGAGCTCAAGATGGAGCCCTTTAAGTTGGAATTCACTCCCATCTAACCCTGAAATGTTTCAGCACCTCAAAGGTGGGTAGGGAAATAAATCCCAACCATTCACCAAATGCTGGCCTAATCTTAATTAAGGTGGTAAGTGTTTCTACACTGGCAGCCATTAAAGCGGTTTCTGGAGGCTCCATTCATTTTCAAATAAATCCTATTTGGTTTGTAAAATGGCTGGTTTGCACTCCCAGAAGCTACTGTGACTGATGGATAGAAAAGTGAGTTTCTGTCCCTGTTTCTGTGTGATCATCACAGTTTGGTGTGTAGCACACCTCTAAGCTAACAGACAAGTGGAAAGGCTTCAAACTCATCTGGGATACTACGATACCCACCCAGTCACGAAAGCGATGTTAAGGCGTTGAAATTATTTTCTAATGATAATTGTATGGTTTTATCGGGTTGTTTCAAGCCCCCCTCCCTCTGGGTAATATTTTGAGGGTGAAATAGTGTTAAGGATTGTTCTCATGCCTTCAACGGCTAGTTACCCTGTAGCACTGATCTCTGATCATACTCACCTGTTCATGAACGTGAGCTGATCAATCTTAAAACTGTTTGAGCTCAGTGTCTTTGGGGCAGCTGCATACTCGTGTCAGAATTTATGATGGATATGAACACAGTGAACTGCCAGGATTTGTATTTTCTTTTTTCATTTTGTTTTCTAAATAACTTGCTAATAGTGCATGATTTTATTTTTTGAAGAGAGACGTTTTGTTTGTATGTATATACAAAAAGAAATTGTTCAAAGAGTTACAGGAAAATACCATTTAACTTAAGTGGTGCCAGTCTGTGTGTTGTAAATCATTTTAAATAAATTTGTTTCAGAATATTGATACTGAATCCAGTTTTCATTTAAATTCATCTGATGCTCTTAGTCCAGGGTGATTTAATGTAAGGCTGCACGATATTAGGAAAACCTTCGATATTCGATAACATTGTTGAATACCTAACAATATGACTCAAGATAAGTACAAAAAAATGCAGTATATATTTCTTATGTAATTTTGCTTCAGGTTATGTTTTGCAAACTTAAGATGTATTAATTCAAGAAATTAAAACAAATATCTAGCCTAACAAAAGGCAATATATTGCCTATGAACTCTGATTTTAGTTGCCTTAATTCAATAATCATTCAGGATGGAAATAAAATTGTCCTTTTGGGGAGAAGGTAGTTTCATGAGGGATTACTGGGATATCAACATAAAACGTTCAGTTGGACACCCGAACACAGTTTGGTCAATTGGAGATTACAGCAGCAAGGTTCCATGTAGCTGTAGCATTGATGAGCATTCCAGTCTATCCAAGGCGAGAGAGTGGGACGTGGGTGTGTCTGTGTGTGGAAGCTTGTTGACGCAAGGTAGTAGTTGTGAGAGGTGCGGGGGGAGCATGCTGTGCTTAACTTGATTTGCGTTATAGATGGGACTGCTCAGACATAATATTATATGCCATTTACCTCGATAAATGCCATCTCTTGCGATATGCATACCTCGCATGATGATACCTTGAGGAAACCACAAGTGATGTACTCTTAAAAGGGCTCAAATTATACTTTGTGGAATGGCAATGGTGTGCTTTCAGTGTAAGGTCAAAATGCATACTGTAGATAAATGTACCTTCATTCAGACAAGTCAGACAAATGTCCTTGTGCCTCCGAATGTTTCTGTGGGCCTATCACGTAAAGACGAGATCCAAATAGCAGGTGGAAGACAAGATAATGCCCAGGTCTTGTTAGACTTGTTAGCTGTACCTCCGCATCATCAGAAAATCTAGATTGATGATGTAAACATGGAGAAGTGGGAGCAATGTATCTATAGCAAATCTGTATTGGGTTCAATACACATTATTAGACTGTCTTTCCCATTCAATGGTGATCTCTATCTGCCAGCAACGTCAACTGAACTCTTGTAAATGATTGACCCCCAACATGCATGAATGAATATATACAGGTAGATGGGTTTAGATTGTGCTAATCCCTTGGATCAAAATGGAAAAGAATTAGCAATGTCTCTTTGTAATATACTTGGTAATTTATGCTTTTCTTCAACTTAAAGACACTGTGGTGGTTCGTTCGGACACCGCCCGCCAGGTAGGCCCTGCATGTCAAAGAAGCGCACCCTGGATGGGAGAGCGAGCCCTAGCAGACCAACACACTGTGTGGGCCAAGTGATTGACGGGCGTTACCTGCCGGCCCACACGCTTCATCAGGCACAAGCGTATGCACCTGTGGGCCCCACCCAACACAGGGGTGCATAAGTACTGAGCTCGCTCTCCCCTTCAGTCTGTGCTGGGAGTCTCTGACAAGCTGATCATGGGCAGACAGGCGGTAAGAGCCACCATATTTCCCTCTCCACCGCATGTTACTGTGTAAAGTGCATTATAGTAATGTTCCTTCTACTCATTACTTCTAGGCATGGACTGGGAGCGGACTGACACTGAGGAGTGTGTACCTGGATCAATGAGGAGCGCAAACCTGACTCACTGTGGAGTGTGTACCTATCACTGGAGAGTGTGTACTCGGCGAGCTGAGGAGAAGGACCTGGAAAAGGAGACCACAGCCTTACCTTCCGGACCCCCAGCGAGCCACCCCTATTCCTATTTTGTTGAGTATATCTCACTTCCCTTAAAACCTTACTAGTATCCGGAAATTCTCTGGCCCCAGGCCCATTATACCCCGTGTTCATTTTATTTAGAAGATAGAGAATTAGACGGATTTGTGTAAGAGCGGGCACCTACTCACCTATTACCTGTCACCTGTGGAAAAGAACTATACTCACCTATTACCTATGGGAAAGAAATACTTTACCTGTCACCTGTAGAGAGGAACTATACTCACCTAGCGCCGGTGGGGAAGAGAGACTATACAATGGAATTATACTCGCCTGTTTCCTGTGGAGGGAAACCCCTTTAAAGTAACTCTTACCTACCCCCCCCTGGCCGCCCCACGAAGAGGAGAAACGACAGCCCCGTCCCGGGAAAACCTTGTGTTGATTTATTAAAAGACAATTTCAGTTATTCACATTTATGTTGTTCATTCATGCTACGTTGCATTACAATGCTGTTGTAAAATAAGAACTGTTCAATAAATGCCCGAGTTGGCAACCCTGTCTTTGCTCTCTTGTGCCTTGGTTTGGGTTCAGTCTCCACACATGGTGTGCAGAATACGGGTACTGAACCTCACCTAGACGCAATATGACAACCACACCGGCCCTAGACGCTCTGTTACAGAGCCAGGCCGAATTACAGCAAGCGGTGACTAAATTAATAGAGAAAATCCAAATTGACCAAAACGTTAATCCCACACGTTCGCCTGGAGAAGTGTTAACGAAACTGTCCCCCGATGATGATATTGAAGCCTTCCTGGAGGTGTTCGAGCGCACCGCTGCCCGGGAACGATGGCCCGTCCCCGACTGGGGCAGCATCATCGCTCCTTTCCTCTCAGGAGAAGCCCAACGTGTGTGCCGTGACCTACCCCTGGCAGAGGCCCGTGAATATAGGCGCCTGAAAGCAGCTATCTTGGCTAGTCAAGGTTATAGTATGCCGGCCCGAGCCCAGCGCTTCCATGGGTGGAACATGCAAGCGGCGCTGCCGCCTCGGCCCCAAATAGCCGCTCTCCTCCGCCTAACTCATGGGTGGCTGACTACGGCCGGTGACCCGCCACTGATTGAGAGAATTGTCATAGACAAATGTATACGTTCCCTGCCGCCTGATGCCCGCCGCTATGCCTCACAGGTGAGCCCAAATTCCGTGGAGGCCCTGGTTGCGCTCCTGGAAAATCACCAAGTGAGTACAGAGATGATGAGAAGCACAAAGTCAGAGATTCCCAGAGGGACGGGGGAGGCACGTTACAACCGGGACCGCTCGCGGCCTCCGGCTACTCCCCTGTCGCCTACTACTACGAGACGAGCCGCCACAGAGCGGACTGCCCGAAGCCAACCGCAGACATCACGCCGGTGCTACGTCTGCGGGAAAGCGGATCATATCGCATGGTCCTGCCCGGACCGAGACCGGGACGTATCCATGCCATCCGCCACCGCCGCCTCCGACGGCCGACGCCCCTGCCTTCACTCCGGGAGCCAGCGGCGGCGCCACTCCAACCTGCCGGTGAGAATTGACGGAGTGGACACCCAGGCTCTTCTCGACTCGGGGAGCGTCGTCACGCTGGTACACGCTGAGCATGCCGGGCGTCCCACCTCCAGCCGTATGCCGGTCAGCTGTGTGCATGGGGATGTGCGCTCCTACCCAACGACGCTGATACGCGTCCAATCCACCAAAGGAGATGTCGAAGTGGAAGCTGGAATTGTACCTAACCTACCGGTCCCACTGCTCATCGGCACGGACTGTGTGCTGTTTGAGAGACATTGGAACCCGGGGGGCAGAGGACCGCCGCGGCCGCGGCGAAGAAGAAAGATCCGGCCGGGCCCCCATTGGAGGAACTCATTGCCCGCGTGCCCGGTCTTCCGCGCCGACTCAGAGGGACCAGAGAGCGAACCCTCTCCAGACGAGGAGCTGCAGGGAGATGCACCCGAGGCGGAGGAAGCGCCGCGGGGCACCTCGTCAGAAGAGCCAGAGCCGGTGGCGTGGCCTGACTTCCCCGAAGAGGAGGATGAGAGCTCTCCGCTCAGAGGGGACTTCGCCACACAACAGTGGAACGATCCGAACCTGGAAAATGCTCGGAGGAACGTCAGCGCGATTAATGGGAAACTATGTGAAGGGGTGAGTGAATTAATTTCCCCCTATTTCTTTGTGCGGAGGGATTTACTGTATAGAGGGTGGCGGAACAACACTGGGGACGTGATAGAACAGCTGCTCGTGCCAAAAGAATATGTCACCAGAGTATTGTATTTGGCCCACACGCACCAGCTGGGGGCGCACCTGGGCGTGAAGAAAACCACCGATCGCATCAATGCACGGTTTTATTGGCCAGGCATAAAACGAGCAGTAGAGGACTTCTGCAAAGGCTGCGGTGTATGCCAGCTCACCGCACCCCGTCCTTTCCAACGTAACCCTCTCATACCTATGCCTATCATTTCCACCCCATTCAGCCGCATTGGTATGGATATAGTCGGCCCCCTCCCCAAATCGGCTCGGGGACACAAATATATATTGGTAATACTAGACTATGCAACTCGGTACCCCGAGGCAATACCCCTGAGAGCCGCTACAGCCAGAGCCGTGGCGCACGAGCTCTTCATGCTATTCAGCCGGGTCGGAATAGCCGATGCCATTTTATCGGATCAAGGCACATGTTTCATGTCTCGCGTCATCACCGAACTCTATAAATGGCTTAAAATAGATAAAATAAAGACCTCTATCTTTCACCCGCAATCGGACGGATTAGTGGAACGCTTTAATAAAAGTTTAAAGCAGATGTTAAAAAAGTTGATAGATATAGATGGCAAAGATTGGGATCGCTTGATTCCGCTGGTGTTGTTCGCCATACGGGAGGTGCCTCAAGCGTCTACGGGGTACTCCCCGTTTGAATTGCTATATGGACGGCAGCCACGGGGGCTGTTGGATATAGCAAAGGAAACATGGGAAAGCCAACCTTCCCCACATCGTTCTGTCATTGACCATGTTGAACAATTACAGGAGAGAGCCAAGAAGATCTGGCCGCTCGTTCGTGAACACATGGAACAAGCGCAGCGCGCCCAGTGCAGGGTGTACAACCGAGGCGCCACGCTGCGGAGCTTTGAGGTGGGCGAAAAAGTGCTGGTGCTCATTCCCACGAGCGAATGTAAATTTCTCGCAAAATGGCAAGGGCCATACGAAATTATGGAGAAACTGGGCCCGGTCAACTACCGCGTGCGTCAAATAGGGCGGCGGAAAACTATGCAAATTTACCATATTAATCTGCTGAAAAAGTGGCACGTTGTGCCTCCTGTCGCTCTCCCGGCCCTACTAACCACTCTCTCCTCTCAGAACCCGCCTCCAGTCCCTATTGGAGAGGAACTGTCCCCAGCTCAGGCGCAAGATATACGTGAGCTTCTGAGCAGGAATGCGGACCGGTTCTCAGAACTGCCGGGCCGTACCCACGCTATTGCGCACGACATCCAAACAACCCCGGGGAAAATAGTGAGACAACGTCCGTACCGTATCCCAGAGGCCCGGCGAGGAGCTGTAAAAGAGGAGGTAACAAATATGCTACAACTGGGAATTATAGAGGAGTCACACAGTGCCTGGTCGAGTCCCATTGTGCTGGTCCCCAAGCCGGACGGCACAATCCGGTTCTGCAATGATTTCCGTAAATTAAATGAGATTTCAAATTTTGATGCTTACCCCATGCCCCGGGTAGATGAATTAATCGAGCGGCTGGGCCCCGCTCGATTTGTAAGCACCCTCGATTTGACAAAAGGCTATTGGCAAGTGCCCCTTACAAAAGAAACCAAAGAGAAAACAGCCTTCTCTACCCCTGAAGGGCTGTTCCAATATACTGTCTTACCGTTCGGGGTACACGGTGCCCCCGCAACATTTCAGAGACTCATGGACCGAGTATTAAGGCCCCATCATCTCTATGCCGCCGCATATTTAGATGACATTGTGATCCACAGCAGCACCTGGGAGAATCACCTCCATCACATCGAAGCAGTCCTGGGAGCTCTCCGACGAGCGGGTCTGACCGCCAACGCCAAGAAGTGCCGAATAGGTCTGTATGAGGCCGAATATTTGGGTTTCACTATTGGGCGCGGGTGCGTAAAACCCCAATTACGCAAAGTGGAGCGTATACGCGAATGGCCCAAACCCGTCAGCAAGAAGCAGTTAAAGTCATTCTTGGGAATCATGTCCTACTATAACAAGTTCATAAATAACTATGCTACCCTTGCAGCTCCCTTGTACGAGATGACCCGACAAAGTCGGCCCAATATGCTGCGCTGGACAGAGGAGACCGAGGCCGTGTTCCGAGGCCTCAAACTGGAGCTCTGCGATGAGCCGGTCCTAAAAACCCCGGACTTCGGTAAGAATTTTCTACTCCACACCGACGCCTCGAACACAGGCCTCGGGGCCGTGCTCTCGCAAGTCATTGATGACGAAGAGCACCCAATAGTCTTCATTAGCAGAAAGCTCTTAAAGCATGAACTTAATTATGCAACGATAGAGAAAGAGGCTCTTGCTATTAAGTGGGCCATACACCACCTACGCTATTATTTGTGGGGAAGGCGTTTCACTCTCATAACGGACCACGCACCATTGAAATGGATGGCTAAAAGTAAGGACACTAATAAGAGAATAACACGTTGGTTTCTGGAGTTGCAGGATTACAACTTTGAGGTGGAGCATAAACCAGGGAAGGATATTCCCCATGCCGATGCCCTGTCCAGGCTCTATGAGGAAGAGCGGCAAGTTTGCGAACCAGTAGCAAACTTAAGGGGGGGGATGTGTGGTGGTTCGTTCGGACACCGCCCGCCAGGTAGGCCCTGCATGTCAAAGAAGCGCACCCTGGATGGGAGAGCGAGCCCTAGCAGACCAACACACTGTGTGGGCCAAGTGATTGACGGGCGTTACCTGCCGGCCCACACGCTTCATCAGGCACAAGCGTATGCACCTGTGGGCCCCACCCAACACAGGGGTGCATAAGTACTGAGCTCGCTCTCCCCTTCAGTCTGTGCTGGGAGTCTCTGACAAGCTGATCATGGGCAGACAGGCGGTAAGAGCCACCATATTTCCCTCTCCACCGCATGTTACTGTGTAAAGTGCATTATAGTAATGTTCCTTCTACTCATTACTTCTAGGCATGGACTGGGAGCGGACTGACACTGAGGAGTGTGTACCTGGATCAATGAGGAGCGCAAACCTGACTCACTGTGGAGTGTGTACCTATCACTGGAGAGTGTGTACTCGGCGAGCTGAGGAGAAGGACCTGGAAAAGGAGACCACAGCCTTACCTTCCGGACCCCCAGCGAGCCACCCCTATTCCTATTTTGTTGAGTATATCTCACTTCCCTTAAAACCTTACTAGTATCCGGAAATTCTCTGGCCCCAGGCCCATTATACCCCGTGTTCATTTTATTTAGAAGATAGAGAATTAGACGGATTTGTGTAAGAGCGGGCACCTACTCACCTATTACCTGTCACCTGTGGAAAAGAACTATACTCACCTATTACCTATGGGAAAGAAATACTTTACCTGTCACCTGTAGAGAGGAACTATACTCACCTAGCGCCGGTGGGGAAGAGAGACTATACAATGGAATTATACTCGCCTGTTTCCTGTGGAGGGAAACCCCTTTAAAGTAACTCTTACCTACCCCCCCCTGGCCGCCCCACGAAGAGGAGAAACGACAGCCCCGTCCCGGGAAAACCTTGTGTTGATTTATTAAAAGACAATTTCAGTTATTCACATTTATGTTGTTCATTCATGCTACGTTGCATTACAATGCTGTTGTAAAATAAGAACTGTTCAATAAATGCCCGAGTTGGCAACCCTGTCTTTGCTCTCTTGTGCCTTGGTTTGGGTTCAGTCTCCACAACACGTTTTTCAGTACTAATGTTTTTCAGTACTAATTTATGCCTTTCACAACTTTAAGGATGCAGAGAGATTTCAATCAAATGTGTTGCATCGCAGAGAAAGTTCTAGCCGTCATAATTGCTTTCACACACCACAGGCATTAATACGGCTGGCTGAAACAAGTCATTGCTTCAGCATCAGGTCAATCAAAACCTCACTCTGTGAACTCCTCACCTCATTTTCAGGGCTGGCGTACGCACCAAGATGGAATAAAAATGGAAATAGAAATAGTCTTTGGAGCATAACCTAAGAATCGATGAATGATTTTTATGAACATCAGTGGGGCATTTCAAGGTTGCACACTGCCAGTTTATTAAAGTATCAAATCAACCTTCACGCCATCTTTCACATTCATTGTTTTGCGTATACTCCATCGCTGCTGTCTCTCTCCCCACTTTGATTAAATCAAACACAAATAGCAATTTCAAACCATGTCCACTTGTGAATTTATTGGCTTATCCACCTTCTGATGCGATTGGCACATAATTAGATCTGCACTGGATGGAGTGAATAAGCCAGATAGCAGTAAAAATATGTCAGCCTCTATGTTCCCTCAAGTGTGACAAAAAGAGATTTTATTATATCTGTTTTAAGGACAGTGATAGCCCTCAGATTGATTCAGTGTATCAACGCAATCCAACTCTTGTCAAACCCGGTTTGCACTGTCAGCAATTTCCATGTCCTCACTTAAAGGACAACTTTAGTTTTTTACAACAAGGGTTCATATTTTAGATTGTAATTAAAGAATTTACTTCTTTCTATTGTTTTAGAGAGTCTTATTTCAGTGGTTGGGGGCATGCATACAAGTGGCTAAATATGTCATTTTACACAGAATAAGCCCATTCCCAAGATACAATGCAACCTTTCATGGTTGGATGTGACTTAAGGAGGCTAGAAGCGTTACTGTAAATAGCAACAAAGAAATTGCAGGCTTATTGTGTCTAAAAAGACTATATTATTTTAGCCACTTGTACACATGCCCCCATGCGTACGCATGCCCCACATTTTAGCATGGTAAACGTGATAAAACAATAGAACGAAGCAAATGAAAACATTTTAACACTCACTTTTTCTTTTCTCTAATTGCAATCTAAAATATGAACCCTTGTTGTAAAAAAACAAAGTTGTCCTTTAACTTGAGCTACTCCCCAATATGTCCACATCCAACCTAAGTCTGATCGTGTGGCTGCGTCAAATAGCAGATCTACAAGTTCACAACAAACAAGAATTCTCTCTAAGGTACGCACACTGGACCACAAACTCACTCTGGAAGTGGACCAGACAAAAATAAAGGCCCAGAATCATGTAACAAATTGTTTGATAAATATCCTTGTCCCAAGGTGGGCTGTAGAACCTGACATGCGCCTGGCAGATGGGCATCTCCAGAGTTGATGGATATACAGTACAGTATAATTAAGCCTGGATTCACTCACACGTTCCTCCATGGTATCAGTCTGGAGCGAGTATGAGAAATCAGAAATGACTGGGCCAGCGTTACCACCCTGCGTTGTGGGTTGTCTTAACGGAAGTGCTCGAATTTGACGGAAGTTCTGCATTTAATGGAAGTTACGTGGTGCCCCCAGTGAAACAATCAAAAATAGATTGTATTTTTTTTTTAATGATTTGTTTTTGGTCTTTATTGATAGGACAGTAGGCGACCGCGGTTTTTCCGGTGAACTTAAGCGCAACGGTGGGGGCCGATGGGCAAGGAGGGTCGCAAGCTTATGAGAAACAACAAAAATACGACCTTAAAACCTGGCGAAAACAGTTGCGTACATTAGCGCAAGATGACGATATAAAACTAGAATTGCAATATTGCCACACGTGACTAATTGTGGTTGTAAACAATAACACAGACAATATACAGTAAATCCTTATTAGTCTAGTAGTGGGAAGAAGGGGTTATCAATCATCATGGCCCCAAATAACTTTTAAATATCTTACAATTGGCGACGAGTCTCTTACGAAATTGGAAAGAGTTCCTCTCAATACATGAAGCTATATAACCTCTCCATCATCGGCAATAGTCAGTTGTGTGTTCCCCAAATCCCCACACTCCCGCGCCCCCACCGTTGCGCTCAGGTTCACCGGGAAAACCGCGGTCACGGACAGTAGACTGACAGGAAATGGGGTGAGAGATGGGGAGTGACACGCTGTAAAGGTCATCCAGATCGGGAATCGACCCGGCAGCTGTGCCAGGCATCCATGCCTATGTGGCAATGCCTAAGTGGTATGCGCCTGGACCAGTAGGCCAGCGGGCGCCCCTTTTAACTCGCTCTTAATAGGTGTAACTTTGTCAGAATCCATGTTTTGTTTGAATATTGTTTATCACGTGCACAAACGAAGGAGCTGGAGAAGTAGAACATATTTTTTTTCCAGCGGGGAATACATTTACAGGAACACCGCACTGTGAAAAAAGACAACTTCTGGGACATTCACACAGCGGAAGTCCCACCTTTCTAAACACGCTCTGCCTTATGTCGTGGTAGGCATTTCTCTTCACAGATGAGTAAGCCTGGCTACACGAGTTTACTGGGTTACACTGTTTAGTAGAAATGCAGTCACTGATTGGACCGGTCATTTTCTGATTTCTCATACTCTCTGCCTATGGGCCAAAGTCCAGACATTGTGGATACCGTGGAGGAACGTGTGAGTGAATCCACATTATCAGTCTGGCTAATTCCAGGCTATATATACAGTATATATATATTCCACAAAGTCAGTTCACTACATAAGTTTCCCTCTCTGACAAAGTAAAGCTAAACGTGAGACAGACTAGGGGAAATGAAAGGAGAGGTGGATTTGTTCCTAAGCCATGTGTAAGCATGTGGTTCTTAACCTCTATAACAGTACATCCAGAAATGTTTAATAATCAAACCTACGGCAGTGTGTTATCATGCATGTAGTATAGGCTATTTTGATTCTTGCTTTCCTGAACCCTGAGTACATGCTTTGCTTACGTGAGCATATACAGTAGCTGCACGTCTGTGTGTGTGTGTGTGCGTGCGTGCATGTGTGTTCACTTACAGATATAAGGGCATACACCTGCCTGCTCATGCACACCCACACCTCTGGCCCTTGGTCATTACTCATTACTACCCATGATATTCACGTTTTGGCTTTGGCGTCGCTTGTTTATCTCTGACCATACACACTAGCGCTTTCTGGAGGCCTTTGGCCTGGTGGCAGTAAAGATAAAGTTCACACCATTATTCAGAAAAACACCAATTAGGTGGCAGACAGGCAGTGCCGGTGGCTTGGAGAGGATGAAGAAAATACACTCCCTGCTGTTAGCCAGAAGGAAATCGAAGAGATTTTTCAACTCCTCCCCTGGAACAGAATTGTGTTGTTAAAGCAATAAGGCTACAACTCAATATTAGAAATGTAGCATGGTCATCAATTATCTACTAGGATGTAGCAGGTAAATAGAATGTGTCCATGTGAAATGCTTACATGGAAATGGACGTTTTGGTAAATTGTCTTTATATATTTACAGTAGTCCATACACCGACGAGACGGTGTGTTTGGCACCAACCTGCTCTTTAGATGTTCTTAGGGCTAGCACTTAGCAGTTTAGAGTAGGAATGTCAAACTGGCCGAACTGGTTCAACTGGTTTATTAAAAACGTATTGAAATGATTGCACATAATGAACTCATTAAATTAATTAAGTAAAGCATAAATAAAATCAGTTGCAATATTTTCTTAAGGCCTTGTCAGTAATTTCAAGTGAAAATGTTTTTTTAACAGGCAAACAGCAAAAACGTTATTTTCCTTCAAAAATCAAATGTCCCTTAATTACAAGATAAATGCAAAAATGAAACAGCATTATTAAAGCTCAGTTTGATGCTCTATAATCCTCACCAATCACTGCTTTCATATAGTAAAATGAGAAAGTAGCCTAAATCAAATCAGTTCCATTAATTTCTATGCCCTTTACATCCGTGAACATGTACTCTGCATCCCACCTGGCTTGAAAACCCCTGTTTTCAGAGTCCACCTTTCATTTAGCCATTTTTAGAGAGAGGGGGCCAGTTCTAATAGTAATTATATATCATCCCGCGGGCCAAAGATAATTCATTCACAGGCCTGATTTGGCCCGTGGGCCTTGAGTTTGACATGTGGTTTAGAGGGATCAGTGTCTTGCTCAAGGGCATTTTGACAGGTGGAGCCGGAGATAGAGCTGCTCTACGCTAGCAGCCTGACGGCAGGGGGAAGTGGTGGAGATTAAGGTCTTACTGTGAGAATAAAGATATCAACCTCCAAGCCATTTCTTGGCTTTCCTTCACGTCACATGTACTGTATATTATTGACCTGTGGCCAGAACCCTTAGATAAACATGTACTCCTGGGTGTTCAAAACTTCCGCTGTGCTTGCTGCTTAACATTTTTATCTTGTTTCCTGTAAAAAGTGCGGGCGTGCCTGTTTTAATGCATAACGGGAAATGGGGTGTCACTCCTCCCCTCCGAAAATTATCAGTGAACAGAAGAAAACCACAATTAATCCCCATTAGTGTAATTCACCCATTTGTATTTACCGTATTTTCCGGATTATAAGGCGCACTTAAAAGCCTTTAATTTTCTCAAAAAACTACAGTGCGCCTTATAGTCCAGTGCGCCTTATATATGGATCATTCATTGACATTGACATTCCCTTTAGCACAGCTCCATCTGTTGGATGCATAACACAATGGTAGCGTCTATTATGTGCGCCTTATAGTCCGGTGCGCCTTATATATGAAAACAGTTCGAAAATAGACCATTCATTGACAGTGCGCCTTATAGTCCGGTGCGCCTTATAGTCCGGAAAATACTGTAATTTGTCTCTGTCATATTTACATTCATCCACCTATTCATATGCCTTATTCCACCAACCTACTGTCTTGCCTCCACTTCTCACTTAATCCCTCGACCCATCATCTGGGTCCAACAGAGCCAAATGAGCTTTACACCTATATACACACACATTATTTTTGAGCGGTACTAACCGCTCCTATATGACTTGCTTTGTGTGTCTGTATGAGTGTCCATATGAGCGCGGAACTCCATGTATGGAGATAACTAACGTCACAGCCCATACTAACAGCCATACTAACCTAGACTGACGGAACTATTGCTGTATTGACTTTGACCCCTAAGGACCTTCCAGGGAGAGTGCTCATGTGTGTCTTGCGGTGACACGCTCCCTAGTTTCTTCTTCTCTGAGCTGCTTTTTTTGTTTGTTTTTTCGCACTGATTTTTGACTTTGCACTATTAGGTAATTGTGTTGGTAGTTTGTTTAACAAGGTCAGTAACTAGCATTGACTGTTACGGTCTCTTTTTGTAAGACACTTTATGTATATATACTTATATATTATTCGCCCCCTCTATTGATGCACCTTCTCTTTATTGGTACTGTACTGCTCTTTTTTTTCCTCTTATCTATCTTTTTTCTTACTTCTCTGTAACTTTGTAAATAACTGTATACTACTATGCTACAACTGGACAACTGAATTTCCCCCTTGGGATAATAAAGGTATCTATCTATCTATCTATCTCATGCCATGCATGCGAAGTGAGCACTGCTCACTACGCACTGGTGCGATTTTTAGTTTCCACAGGACAGTAAACAGAGACAGGAAAGGTGGGAGCAGTGTTAATTTTGACAGCACATTCTGATTTAGTCTTAGGACTAAATATCAAAAGCTTAGCCCTTTAGTCTTAGTCTTAATGCAGTGTCAAATATTTAGTCTTAGGGCTCTATTTTGATTGTCTTATGTACCAGCCTTATGCCTTAACTTAAAGGCCTGTCCATACTGTCTCCGACCACCAAACCTTTCGTCGGAAAGGTGCGGTTCAACTACAAAATGACGTTGCGCTCATCTTCTGAAAAGCATTACCCCGAATTAGAGTTCGGAAAGCTGCACGTCAGAAAGTCAGAACTCTCAGACGAAAAGTTTGGTGGTCGGAGACAGTATGGACAGGCCTTTAAGTTAAGGCATAAGAGCTGGCTGGTACTTAAAGGAGCTATTCTATTCTTTTATATGCATTTTTTGTGGTCATTTTTTAATAGAAACACATATATGAAGCTTAATCTTTTTTATAAAATATTTTTGAAATATCTTTATTTAGCGTCCGTTTTTCAAGAAAAAGTTGACTATAGCTCCTTTAAGACAATCAAAATACAGTTTAATACAGTTTAATCTTAAACTAAATATAAAAAATCAAACCTCGGTTCGAAGTGAAGCGGTGAACTTTTATTCTATGTGTTCTAGAGTTATGAACTCTGTGATCTATACATTCTTTATATTCTGAATGAATTAATGATTTTATCTGGAGGGCCGAATTGTCATGTGAAGCTTGACCAATCCTCAAAGTATCCAATCATCAGACCGGGACGGACACTACACACATACGTACGTACGTACGTACGTACGTACGTACGGACGTACGGACGTACGGACGGACGGGACAGATAATACCTGTTCATTCTGGACTGATATGACCATATATGGACATGGGACACACATTTTGTTTTAAAAAAAACCCTATTCATTCTGGACCAAGCCCCCAGGACCGAGGGGGAGCTTTGAAGCAAAATGGACATGGTGGCCGTTTGAGGTTCTACAGTTGGGGCTTCTATTGCCTTCTAATCATGAACGTGCATCTAGGCTTCTTTGTGTTGACGCGCGTTCATACCGGAAGTGCTCGTTCATGAATTAGAGCCCCAGCGCGTCCATGAACACAAACTATACGCAAAACGCGTCACAGAAGCAAAATAGAAGCCCCACTACGTCACGTTTCAGAGGCGTTTCAAACGCGGAAGTACGCTTCATGCGCTGAGTGAGCAACTCAATGCAAGTGGACGGGGGGGATATCCTGTGTCCTCCCTATTCTTATTATAACTCTATGTTCTGGACTGATATTCTGGACGTACGGGACAGATAAAACCTGTTCATTCTGGACTGGAATGACCATATATGGACATGAGGTGAAAGACATTTTGTTTTTGATAAAACCTGTTCATTCTGGACTGGGATGACCATACATGGAAATGAAACACACATTTTATTTTTGAAAAAACCTGTTCATTCTGAAATGACCATATATGGGCGTGGGACACACAAAGCCACTCATTGGAAGCGGCTTTCACCGCTTCAAAAAACATAGTATTTTTGTCTTATTCTTAGTCAACAAAATGAACCCTGGTTGGGAGAGAGAGCAGATGACATGTAGTAAAGCGCCTCAGTCTAGGTTGGATCAGACTGGAACCGGGGGCTCAGCTGCGAGAAGGACTGATTGCCTTATTCATGTGGTGTGCTCTCGTACTCAGTGAGCTCTTCATCTAGGAAATCGGGTCTGGAATGTCTTTTATTGTCAGACCAAGTACCAACCATGTGATCAACACCAAATGAACTGTGTAACGTTTCCATTGACGCGTTCGTGTAGGTCCCCTTGTGGCTTAACAGAGTCAGAGACAGGAGGAGGCATTTTGTTTGAATCACATTCTGCTGCTTCCTTCCACTGGTTGCATGTGAACTGAATTAACAATTACTTTTAAGTCTCAGGATGATAGCTAATACATTCTGTACATGCCCTGCAACAGAAGTAGCCTGTAAGTGTGTGAATTCTCTATGGTAAAGTAAAACTAGAAGTGTGGTTGCTGATGGTTGCTGACGTGACTATATTCTACAGTAAGCTAACTGTCATGTGAAGCTCGACCAATTTTGTTCTACTTCCGGGTGTCTTTCCACTTCCTTCACAGGTGTTACCAATGATACTAATGAAGGGTCTGTTCCATTCTGGTCAAACAGAGTCAGGGTGCTGATATTGTGTATGTTGGCTCACTGGAAACACTCTGCTACACCAGTGGGTCTCAAAGTGTCCTTGAGTAGATTCCAAATGTCCCCATACAGGTGTGTAACTCTGACAGTACAAATGGCGCAAGGGTCCATTTGCCTCCATTTGTTGATTCCATTTGTACAGAGTTATGGAGGTCCTTGAAATTAAAGAACCACTGTACAATAAATCAAACAGACCCTTCATTAGTATCATCAGTAACACTTGTGAAGGAAGTCGAAAGACACCCGGAAGTAGAACAAAATGGCGTATATGCATAGAGCCTATTGATTCCCTATCCTGGACAGAAGTCTGTCTGTCTGTCAATTACCAATGTCAGCGGAAAAGTTACCCTAGTAATAAATAAAGTTTCCCCAGGACTATAATGTGTTGCCCTGTTGGGCAACCACACTAATAACAATTCTGTATTCACTAGACTGTGTTTGATTTATTGAGCTCTCTTTAACATACAAATGTAACGTGTGTGGGTGTGCATGTGTGCGTGTGTGCGTGTGTGCGTGTGTGTGTGTGTGTGTGTGTGTGTGTGTGTGTGTGTGTGTGTGTGTGTGTGTGTGTGTGCGCGCGCGCGTGTGTGTGTTTGTGTGTGTGTGTTTGTGTGTGTGTATTTGTGCGCACATGCGCGACGCCTGCTGAGGACAAATTCATATTTTGGATGTGACACACATGCAAATCAGTTTGCTGGTTTGTAGTCTGTTAGAGTGGATGTGGTTGTTTGTCACACATGAGCGCTCACCAAGAAGACCACAGCCAGTGACAACCAAGCGGGGTCAACAAAACACAACAACTTTGCTTTTGGTTGAAGCCCGGTCAAAGTTCACCAAAGTCGAACTCCACGAGCGGCAGAAGAGGTGAATTTTTGCCTTTATTTTGATAGGATAGTAGTGACAGGAAATGGGGAGAGAGATGGGGAATGACATGTGGCAAAGGTCTTCCGGATCGGGAATCGATCCGGCGACGCCAGCAGGCATTATAGCCTAGTATGTGGTATGCGCCTTGACCACTAGGCCAGCGGGCGCCCCAGAATATCATACTTCTTTGCTGAAAAAACTTCACACTTCATATTGTACATCATGTATCATTCTGTGTAACTTGCAAACACAATTTCTGTCAGGGTCGTCACAGCGGATCATCAGTTTCCATCTGGTTCCGTTTTCTGCATCTTCTTCGGTGACTCCTGCCACCTGCATGTCCTCTCTCACCGCATCCCAGAGAGAAAGATTAAGCATTTCATTTATCTCTTACAGTTAATAGAGCAACTCTACACATATAACACTGCATCATTGTCAAGGGCGATAAAGCAGTAGTGATGCTCCTCTGGGTCATTCTTAGCTTTTCTCGTCTCAACTGCTCGCCAATAAGCTAATTAAATTGCTCCATTGAAAGAGATTTAGATTTTTGCTTTGTTATGAGGCACAATATGCGATGTGAATGAACCTGTAGACACCGGAAGTGGCGGAAGTGCTGCGGTTAACGGAAGTTACGTCATGCGTTGCAGTCTGTTTACATACGCCAGCGAAACAAACCTAAATACATTGTAGCTCTTAATAGGTGTCCTTTGTCAGAATCCATGTTTTTGTTTGAATAGTGTTTATTACGAGTGCAACCGAAGGGTCGGGAGAAGTAGAACATTTTTTTCCACCAGCGGGGAATACAACACACTGTGAAAAAACAATAACATCCGGTGAAATTCTCCCAGCAGAAGTAGCACCGTTCAATGCCGTATCAGCCTATGGTCGTAACCAGGCTTTTCTCTTCGCAGATGAGTAAGCCTGGCTACGCGAGGATAGTTATGAGGAGGGGCCTGCGCAGAAGTACAAGTCAATGCAAATTTCTAGTATTAACCACAGCTCCGGGCTTAGTCTGTTTAACTGATCTTAATGTTTTCTTTTTAAGTACTAGGATGGACTAGAACACTTTATCCTTTGTCTTTATTGTCATTCCTAATAAGCACCTTGATGAACTGGTGGGTGTGGCTACATAAAAACCTAATTTTAACTCTTTCTGTACACTCTTTTGGAACAAATCCTCCTCCTGGTATAATCATAATACCTGATAATCATGTTTTAGGGGGGAAATAAATCATGGCACTGCATCTTTAAGTACAAGTATCAATACTGCAATGTAGAAATACTCTGTAAAAAGTCCAGAATTCAGAATGTACTTGAGTAAAAGTACGAAAGTATTGGCATCAAAATGTACTTCAAGCACCAAAAGTAAAAGTGCTTGTTATGCAGAAAGTCCCAATTCACAAATTTTCATATGTATAACAATCTTTTGAAAATAGCAGATCTATAAGCTCACAATACGTCACATCGCGACACTTTGTGAGCTTGTAGATCGTCTATTTTCAAATGGCTGAAAGATATAGGGCTGAAGTGGTTTATGTATATTTTGTAATAATAATAAAAATATACAAAGTAACTAGTAACTAAAATGTTCAAATAAACATTATAGTGGAGTATAAATACAATATTTGCCTTTTAATTGAGATGTAGTGGAGTAGAAGTAAAAATATTGGAAATTGTAAATAATCCAGTAAAGTACCTCAAAACTTTTCCACAACAATGTTGGTCGCCCATCCATGTTGAATCCTAAGACTTTACTGGGGTAGTTGATGGACTGAGGCTGTGTAGATCTTGTCAGGTTGCCATGATGACCCTACCTCATGAAAAGTGAAGGCCACATCCTCTCCTCTCCCTCTGCATATGGCTTCCTGTGCGGTCATCCCTAGAGACAGGACCTATTATATATGACCTGCAGTGACGGCGCGGTCCCTGCTTCCTGTCTGTAAAGGATTTCGGTGCCCAGAATGTCAGCGTTCATCCAATATTCATGTCTACCTGCGGTCCTCTGCACCTTCAAATTGGACAGAACAGCTCTCTCTCTGACTCTCTTCTCTCTCTCTCTTCTCTCTATCTCTCTCACTGTCTTTCACTCTCTGCATTCCTCTCTACCTCTGACATTTGACTTCATGACGTCTCTTGCCAGCTTCCTTGCTTTTCATGTTGTAAATTGTTCACCTTTTCAACTTTTCTTCTTTTTTTCTTTTGCATTTGAAGACCATTTTAGTCATGAATTGAATAAGAAGCGCTACTCATTCATCCTGAACGTAAAGTAGATGAATAGTTGGATTCCTCTATACATAACCAGTGATCATTTTGTGAAGCACAAAATGTTGTTATTGAAACAGTGATTGCATCTTTTCATATGGCTTTAAAAAAGGATTTTGAAATGAAAGGCTGACAAGCTCCACCATGTTAGCATCACAGATAATATCACACTGCGTGGATATAGTTTGGTGCTCCGCCATTCAAAAAAGTATTCCGGGGGGCGCTTACAAAAACGAATCATTACAATCAACAGTTCCTGACCCTTATGAGTCCATTTGGTTACATTATGTGCAGTCTCAGAATTAAATAAACAATCAGGATTGCACTTTGTAGAAGATGGTGGCATGGTGGCTCGGGTACCGGAGGAGACCTGTTGCTGTCTTCACTCTCCCAAAGACTACTATGGGGATTAGCAGGGATAGATCTAGCGTAGAGTACTAGGGCATGGGGAATTGGCTTAACACAAAATTGGGAATATGGAGGGGAGAAAAATGATTTTCTTTTATTACCTTTTATGGGCAGGTTTTTTCTTCTTTCTATACTAGACTTCTATGTACTATATGATAGCCCTCAGATCTCATGCTATTCTGTGCCAATAATTACTGTGATCGGAATGAGATTTGGGGTGTTATCACTATGTATACCTGCCTCACTGTATTTCAATAAAAAAGATTTGAAAAGGATTGTAGTAAGACAACAGTACTGCTATGTATATATGTTTACCATATGTTACGAATGTGTACTTCCTCTTTCATCCCTGCATTGTTTATAGTGAGTAGCCACTCCATCAGGAAATCAATATCAATCCAAACAACTAAGGAGAAAGCAATGGAAAGCATGTGTAACTAATGGATTTAACACATGTTCACATGTATGGCTCCTTGACATTTAACAATAAACATATTTAAAAGGTATAGGTCATTAGGTCATGCATGCACAATACATGCACAAATGTCATGCCATGCACCCACAAGCATACATCAAAACATAGGCTTGAGAAACGCTGTGAATGTTACAGCGTTGTGATAGCATTTTGTTTTCTGACCCCTGGGCCAAGCACTGAAGCTTGCACGTGCGCAAGCAGTCTCTGTCTCTTAGACATATCGATCGAGAGAATGTGTTTACGCCGAGAGGCTTCATAGTGTAAGGCAGCTGTGGGCTTCCTTTAACAGGAATACCCAGTATACAAATCCCACACAGGGGACCTGGCATTTACGCTCCTGCAGTCATTGTTGACATGGTCCCATTGTCATGCACGCTGACGTTTGTGTGCATGTGCGTGAATTGTAACAATAGGAACCTCCATTCACCCCTGGCACAGTGTATCCCACTGCAGCCGTGTACTTTACTCGCGGGGTTGCGATTTAAAGAACCTGTTGAGGAATAGAGCTGGAAGGAAATAGGCTGGAGAAATCACAAAGGCTACGCAGGCTAACAGACACAATGACAGACAAAACACAGGCAGGCAGGCAGGGTGCCATGCTGGCAGAGGCCAGCCAGCATGAAAGAACATTGAAGCAAAGCAAGAGAGAAAGACACAACAATGGGCAGGAGAAAAGAGAATTGTTCACAGGACTGCACTGACATAGTGAATGTGATGTGATTCACCTGAAGTCAGAAGATGAACCCAAAACCTTTAAGATATTTTTCTTCCAGTCTAGGTGTGTGCTTCCCTGAGGATACAGATGGGATATGTCATGTTGGCAAGCTCCCAGGAATTAGATACTTGCTGATCGGCTAGTATGTAAAGATCTTTTGGTCTTCTTTGTGAAATTTCTCTTGGAAGTAGCATGAAAGTATGAAAAATAGACCTTTCTATCCTTGCATTATAGCAGTTTTTTACTTTGACTGGAAGTTCACATAGTATTTGATCTTGATTTGGTCTCAGGAACGGTCACAGATTTGGTTCGAAAACAGTCAGTCGCGAGTACTTACTTTGTAGCCTACTAATACACGTTTTCCTTTTTTGTATGACAATAAAGGGAAGATGTTGAGGCCTTTAAATCCCATGGAGGTATTTCCTTTAATGGTAAGCCGGTCTGTTGCATCAGTCGATACAACTAAATTTGCTGATTTAGGTGGAAGGGCTGATAAAAGGGATGAGGGCTGGTGAAATGAGCCGCTCAGCACAAAAGCTAGTGGGAGTCACATTCACTCCGTCAAGGACACAAAGGAAGCAAGCATGGAAGACACAGGGTTTCTGTGATTTTTTATTCACCATAAGCTTTTGGCGAGCTTTATGAAACCAAGGTTACCTGCAAGGTTACAGTACGTTGTGCCCACATCCTTTCTCTACTGCAGTGGTTCTCAAACCAGTGCACGTGCACGCATAGACATCAAAAGGGGCTTGAGCCCCTGCCCTTTTACCCGCCTGTAAAAAGTGCCCTCTCCAGACCATGAATGCAGTTTTTACTATGGTGAAAGAAATGCAAATGCCCCTTTTCCATGTCATATAGGGCTGTCGGGATTAGGAATTTCTGGAGACGATTAATTGTCATACAACATAATCGCGATTGACGAATATATTGTCTATTTTCCCCCCTTCATTATATGTATACCACTATGATAGTATGAGCTTTGATAATACTGTACTGTACTCCTTAATGAAGAAAAAGAGCAATTTAATTGCTTTTTGAACTTCAAGAAAGACAGGGAGGGACTAGTGGAAAAGAGATCAACCCAGTTGTGCTTGGGTGTTGTGCTCTGAAAATAGCAGATCTACAAGCTCAGAATGCGTCGCGTTGAAGGGCTAGACCAACTGCTGTTGGACTGACTGACTGCTGCCGTTTTATTTCCCAGTTCGGCGTATTGTTGTGGGCAGTGGATCTGAAGATTTGTTTAGCAGCACGTCTGACTGGCACCTTTTTATGGCATGACAAATTAGGTAAAAGTTTGCTATAATGACATGCCCAAAATATTAGAGATGCCAGGTTGAAAGTGGTTAATGAATGATTGCAGACAACAAAACATGTCTAACCGTATTGGGGTGTGGATTGAGATGAACTGCCAATTTAAAGTCACATTCATCTGCAAATGTTTGTTCCAGAGTTAGAGAAAATTACAATAACTGAAATGTAGGTTAAATGTGAATGCTATAGGGTGTGGCAATTGCTATCCCCTGGGATCCCAAATAATGCCCCTTGTCCTTCCACCACATGTGTAGTTGTCTACAGATGTCACACTGTAAATTCCAGCCTTTTTAAATCACGAATTGATGTCCTGTGCATCCTTCATCTTCACATCAAGCGGTGATATTTGGTGATAGCCAGACAGTCATCCCCAGTTGTCCAAGCAGCTCAGCAGTTTCTGTCTCACATTCTCCAAACTCTCCCAGATGTTGTTTACGGCCAGCAGGCGTCACTGTTGTGTAGGTATTTCCTTCTGCATGCTCATTAGGAGCAGGAGTTGTGAGTTTGAGGCTCCAGTCTGGCACATACCCATTGAACCTTATTGTGTGCTGTAAGCTGATAGTCTGAAGACAGATGATGTTGTTGTATCTCCCCCCCCCCCCGCTCTCTCTCTTCCTCTCGAACTATGTGTGCATTATGTGCGTGCATGTGTGTTTATGTGTGTGTGTGTGTGTGTGTGTGTGTGTGTGCGTGTGTGTATGCGTGTGTGCCTGCGCGATAGAAAAAGAACAAGCGAAAAGGCAAGGCAGCACATAGTTGGTATTAGCTGAATCAGGAGAATTTTGGGCCAAAAGCCGGAGCCGCCCTCACTTAATGAAGCTCCATAAATACTACAACTCCAGCACCAGCAGCACAGCAGTTAATGAAGCTCTACAAATACTGCAACCCCACCAGCACCTCACCTCACCTCACATCCCATTCATTCTCTCACACATCCTTAATCTGGAAGTCACTCTCAGCCTCAACTGCAGTGAAGAATCTGATAGCAACTCAACAGGGACGTGCTGGGCCCCTGATTCAGCCCGGGAAAAAGAGTTGGAGAGGCCCTCATTGCGCGCTATAGAGAGAGATCTCTCTCCATAGTGCTTCTGCTACTCAAAGATTTGCCATTTCAGATCATGACAAGTGACAAGCCAGTGGGCCAATTACATGAGTTATATTTCGTCGTTGTCGGGTGGAAACCTTGTATGTCCAAAACCGTTTGTTTTGTATTTATCATTTAAAAAAATGATTTAAACTAGTGAAAACAGCCGATCTACAAGCACACAACTCCTCGCATCGCGAGGCGTTGTGTGCTTGTAGATCTGCTGTTTTCTCTACTTTTGTGCGACGGCCTTGTATGATGAAGCAGGGCTTTGTGAAAAAATGTACACATTTGAAACTTGGAGATACAAGGTTTCTGCCCGACAGTGACGATTTACTTTGTTGGCCGCCCAGCCCCCAAAATGCAACGAAGACATTTTATTTTTAATTTTTTCCTAATGGCCGACCTGGACCGGCCGTTCTGGAGTTGTCCCGCTTTTCCCAATGGCCAAGCACGTCCCTGCAACTGCGCGCGGCCGCGCGCACACACAAACACGCACAAAACTGTACCATATGTATGTCTGTCTGTTATCTGTCTGTCTGTGTTTCTACTGCAGGGGTCTTCAACGTTTTCCGGCCAAGGACCCCTTAGTTGAGAGAGAGATGAAGCAGGGACCCCCAAACCTTTTTCATAGTTTCCATATAGTTTCATTGTTTAACAGCACAATCATCAGTGTATTTTGGATTCATGTCAATTTGTGTTGTCAGATATGTAATCACTTGAACCGTCAATACTTAATACATTTCACCGTTCACTCTGTACTGCTCTTTTCCCTTCCTCTACACCAAACCTCTTTACCGAAAATAGCCGATCTACGAGCTCACAACGCCTCGCAGCTTGTAGATCTGCTATTTTTGGCAAGTGGTTAATATAAAGGAGAACGGTTTCTATCACACAAAGATTTGGAGGACCCCCTGTAGTAACTCCCCCTCCCCTCCCCTCCCCTCCCTGTAGTAACTCCTTGATCTATCTATCTATCTATCTATCTATCTATCTATCTATCTATCTATCACAACATAGCAGATAGATCGATCGAACGTCTGTGATTGATCCGTCCCTCCATCCGTCTGTCCCAGCTGTGTCGAACAGCTGTCAATGTTGTCGCTTGTGTCTGACAGAGTGGTACAGCTCTCTCCACAGACGTTACAAATCCATACACACTCTTCTTTCAGAGTGCTGTTTGTCTGAAGTGTGCTGGAGGGATCAGAGACCTTCTAACGGCCTGCCCACGGTTGCCGTAACAAGAGTCCTCCAGAGTGACAAGAGAAGATGGAGGACTCTGTTTAGATTTCTAATGGATGTACAGTACATAATGTATTATTGTATATCGTCTCTGTCGGTTGGTTACTGCATACAGTATGTCCAAAACTGTTACTTTTGTGTGACACTAGTATGATCAAGAAAAAATTACACCATGCTATTTATGAATTAATTTCATTGAGCGTCCTGCGAAGGTTGGCCAGTGTGACCCTGGGCGTACAACAAATTTGAGCGCTTTGTGCCAAGATGTAGGCCAGATGTAGGCCACGCTTTGCGTCCCGGACAAAGCCAGATGTTGGCCCTTTAACTCCTGAGAGCCTGTAATGAAACCAAATGGACCCGTAAGGGTAAAGGTCAAACATCTGAAATACTTATAATGTACAAGAAGTCTACACAACTAGAAGTACTGTTCCTACGAAACAGTGTGGGCTCGCTCGTAAAGAAAAAAAAACTAAAATAAAATAAAAACTTGATCAAATAAATTGTTGTTTTTCCTTAGTTTGCCAACGTGACTATATTCTGCAGCGTGCTATGTGAAGCTCAACCAATACTCCAGCTAACACCACTCCCAGATGTTTTTCCGCCAATTGCACCTCATTGGCTAAGGGCCCTGCCTTTGTACTGTCTGCGGTACTAATGAAGATAACATAGTGTTCTCGCCTTTCAGGCGAGCCCACAATTAGAGAAAGTGGAAGAAATTGTATTATGGTCAACGTTTGCCTGTTATGTGGTACCAACATCAATGCAGCATGGAATTGTGGACAAAATCGTATTTAACAATATTCACAAAATCACAATATATAACACAATATTCTAATATTCTTTTGGATCCGAGAGATTACATCTCATCAGATGGTGGTACGTGGCTCAAAAGCAGAATAAACCAGAAAGATGCAATTCTGGGGAATTGAAAGTGTGCTTGCCGTGAGTCAAGAGGAACCCTCTGGGAAATTAATTTTGTTCCAAGTAAAACGTGAACGAAAAGCTTCAAACGCCCAACCTGCAGTGGTGGAAAAAGTACTCAAATATTTTACGTATCAATACTGCAATTCGGAAATACTCTCTTACAAGTGAGTGTGATGCGCTGTGAGCTTGTAGATCGGTTATTAGCCAAAAAATAGGGCTAAAGTGGTTTATGTATGTTTTATTGCGACCATAGCTCGCAATAAAACTGTCCTTGTCCCTTGTCCTTGTACAGTATGCCCATATATAGACTATAGAGATCCCTGATGTCATCAATATTAAGCCCATACTCTGGAATGCCCATATATGGACATATTGTGTGGTCTATAACATAAGACATCTATGATGTCAGACGTCAGTCATATCCATATTTGGGAAAATATTGTGTCCACATTTTGTCCAACTAAAACAACCAACCGCAACTCGAATCACACTTGCACATGAATTCCGTCCTGTGCGAATTCCGTCCTGCACGACAGTGCGAGGTCGCTCTTCGCCCTTAAGCGTCTTACTGGTAATATTATAATGTATATCTGCAAAGTAACTAGTAACTAAAGTTTTCAAATAAATGTAGTGGAGTAAAAGTACAATATTTGGATCCGAGATGTAGTGAAGTAGAAGTAGAAGTATTTGAAACACTCAAGTAAAGTACAAATAACTCAAAAGTGTACTTAAGTACAGTACTTAAGTAAATGCACTTAGTTACTTTACAACACTGCCAACCCGTGATCAAGTCAGTGTACACTGAGTACCTGGGGCCTCTTCAAATGCACCTCCCGCTCAGCACCTCCCACCTGGCCAACATCAGTGGCCAGGTGTTTGCTGTTTGACACCACTAGTGTTTATCCGTTTGACTCCACTATATCCTCTTCTCTTTGCCCAGTAGTGAGTTTGAGGAGGGGGAAGCTCTCAACCTCCGTGTCATGCCTGACTGGATTACCGTGTTGCTCCAGGGCTGGTGGTCTCCTTATGTCCTGTGGGCGCAGTGTGGCAGTGTGGGAGACACAGCGCAGCCAGCTGGCTGCTGAGATCTGTCACGTTGTGGCAACGGGCCAGGGGGTGCTTTGCGAATTCCTGTGAGAATCTGTTGGCCTGCTTTGGAGGAAACAACTACATTATCTCTGTACACTACCTGCCTGCCAGGGTGTTGACAGAGGTTTGTATCTATTAGAGTTCCATTACTGTTGTTACAGCCAATTGTGCATATTGGTTTTGCAAGTCTTTTCATTTGCTACCATTGTATGAGACTAGATTTTATTCTCTTCTCTTCTCTTCTCTTCTCTTCTCTTCTCTTCTCTTCTCTTCTCTTCTCTTCTCTTCTCTTGTGAGTTGTTCTGAAATATATTTATGTATATATTCTTCTTCTTTTTTTGCAATAGCTTTTAACACTTTATGTTGTATTTATCCTTTTTTGTGCTTGCTCTTTGGACTGTACACTACAGTACTCTTTTTTTCTTTTTCTTACTTCTCTGTAACTTGTAACCTTAACTGCTGTGCTGCCTCTGGGCAACTGAATTTCCCCTGTGGGATAATAAAGGTATCTATCTATCTATCTATCTATCTATCTATCTATCTATCTATCTATCTATCTATCTATCTATCTATATATCTACATTACATTGTTAATTTGCAGCGCAGCAGCAGCTACTAATTACACAATGATAACTATGTTTTTCCAAGATATTCAGGGAACCTGCCATTAAAGCAGTGCAGTTAGAGAAATGGCAACATTTAAATGAATCTCAAAGTGCAATGTGTTTGTGTGCAAAAAGACTATAGCTAGCAGCCACAAAACAGCTGTTACCATTTAGAAGACAATCCTTTTCTTTTTGAATCAGTGTCTGGAATCTCTTTCAGATGTTAGTGTATGTATTGCGTCTGTCATGATTAGATCTTTTCCACAACAGTTACTGTAAGTGGAGTAACGTTATAACAAGACTACATACTCTAATTTAGTTTTGTTTATAAAAAACAGCACATCTCTGTAATCTTGTAATTAGCCACACTTTTTATTGTGTTTCATTCCTAGAAGAATGCAGCTGAAGGTTTATACGCGAGCCTGGAAAGTTCTGCTGGAAATAATGAGTGCATGAAATCCTAAAGCAGAAATATTTTATGAACACATGAAATGTTAATGCCGTAATGTTCTATAGCCACACAAGAACCTATTGCACTTCTACTCTTACCACCACTGTTGTAGCTTTCCCTCTCCCTCTAGATGTGTGAGTCATGTACCGTATATGACTGACTCCATTCCCTTCATGGCTCCTCTGAACAACTCTCACTGTTTGGTGTGCGTTGTTCATTACCCTCGTGATCAATGGGACTCTAAGGCTTTTCCCTGCCCTGTGGTGTGGTGTGTCGTGATGACCTTATGAACGCATTATTGATAAGGATATGAATCACATCTATGCAGAGTCATTGGCTTTCTGCAGGTCAGAAAGAAACATGAAGGAATCAAAGCCCACATACACGCGCACACACACAACACACACAGCTCAGTATGTGCCACGCTATGCCTTCTAAAACAATGGTTCTCAAAGGGAGGTACAGGGTTCACCCAGCTAAAATATTGATGGTTTGGAGCCAAGTTGAACCGCTTGTACATTCTCAGAGTTGTGGAGATTTAACGCCCTAACACACACATAACATAAAACTGGGTGGGTCTTTGAAATTCAAAAGTTTGAGAACCACTGTTGGAATTAATTGTATTATGGTCAGCGTTTGCCTGTTATGTGGTATAGAATAGTATGCATAGTTGCGACCGTCAGGTCGCAGTTTAGTATCAAAACCTCCACCGGCCGTCCGTCCGTCCGTCCGTCCGTCCGTCGGTCACACGTCACACGTTACACCTTTGCCCTGCTCATATCTCCGCATCAGTATGACATCACACTGCTGACATCAGTATGACATCACACCGTACACAAATGACCCTTATATAAGACCGGCATTATCTACCGACAGATTAGTAACAAGATGTCAAAATCGTTGAAGGTTGAATCTCCAGATATGGAGATAACCAACACATCCCTCCATATATGGAGATAACCGACGAATCTCACTAAGTCTGACCTCACAAGCCCCATATTTGGACACGAACAACATATAACTTCAAAACCTCCATCGTATATAGAGGGAGAACCAGCTTATGAGCCGATGAGTTGTGTCAGAGTCGAGATCCTGCTTGCATCTAATCTGTCGGTAGATAATGCCGGTCTTATATAAGGGTCATTTGTGTACGGTGTGATGTCATACTGATGTCAGCAGTGTGATGTCATACTGATGTCAGCAGCTATGTCTCTATATATGGAGTTATATGTTGTTCGTGTCCAAATATGGGGCTTGTGAGGTCAGACTTAGTGAGATTCGTCGGTTATCTCCATATATGGAGGGATGTGTTGGTTATCTCCATATCTGGAGATTCAACCTTCAACGATTTTGACATCTTGTTACTAATCTGTCGGTAGATAATGCCGGTCTTATATAAGGGTCATTTGTGTACGGTGTGATGTCATACTGATGTCAGCAGTGTGATGTCATACTGATGTCAGCAGTGTGATGTCATACTGATGTCAGCAGCTATGTCTCTATATATGGAGTTATATGTTGTTCGTGTCCAAATATGGGGCTTGTGAGGTCAGACTTAGTGAGATTCGTCGGTTATCTCCATATATGGAGGGATGTGTTGGTTATCTCCATATTGTGGAGATAAGCGACCAACGGTCGTTTATCTTCCGATTAAGGAGTCTTACTGGTAATAATAGTAATGAAGGCCGCCTCGGCCGTCACACTTACTTTGATACCCTTCCACAACTACACATGCATGACATCACCATGGCATCCTAGTAGTAGCATTGTACTAACTGCTTACAGAACCATGAATAAATGGCTACATTCAGCCCCCTTGGGTGGATTTCTTCCATTTCCGCCTAATGTGACACTAATATATGTCTAGCCTGAGGCATTGGTAGAGATCATTAAGTTCAAGTATCATTTCACAGTTGTGGAAAAGGGCTCGGTTCACAGTGAAAGTTCTATAGTGTGACAATAGATTGTGTCAAACACGCACGCGCGCGCGCGTGTGTGTGTGTGTGTGTGTGTGTGTGTGTGTGTGTGTGTGTGTGTGTGTGTGTGTGTGCGTGCGTGCGTGCGTGCGTGCGTGCGTGCGTGCGTGCGTGCGTGCGTGTGTGCACGTCTTGTCACATAGTGTCA
The DNA here is from genome assembly GCF_963921795.1 of Nannobrachium achirus. NCBI lineage: Eukaryota > Metazoa > Chordata > Actinopteri > Myctophiformes > Myctophidae > Nannobrachium > Nannobrachium achirus. The sequence continues at coordinate 30,341,500 of NC_137812.1, read as the reverse complement.
ATTGATGAGTACCTACAGTAGGAATTCGTCAACATGAACTTCCCTTGGGCACTATACCTGGTCCACTCCTTTTGTCCCCCTCTATTAAATCACAACAAGTTGTCTCAAGACACTTTACATAATAGCGCAGAGACCCGACTTTGTCCCACCCTGAGCAGGCAATTTGGTGACGGTGTCAACAAAAAACTCCCCATTAACTGGAAGAAACGTCCGGCAGGCCCAGGTGGGCCATCTGCCTCCACCGTGTGGGTGGTGAGGGAGGCGGAGATAGGAGAGAGACAGAGAGAGAATGAGACACAACCATACACAAGTAGTAGTAGTAATAGGTTGTCGAGAAAACGAGCAACATGCGTGACGTCAACAGCATGACATCACTTTCTTTTATACTCTAATATACTTTACCCTTTCCTTTTCAAATAATACATATACTGATGACATCAGGGATCTCCATGTATGGGCATAAAAGGGATTCTGTTAATGTGGTTCCCCTGACATCACAGTGAAGTCAGAGTGTGATGTCAGAGCGGAAAACTCATTCTGTTAGAGTGGTTCCCCTGACATCACAGTGACGTCAGAGAATGATGCGGAAAACCCATAGATAGACCGTAAAAAAGTGTACATGTCGGGACGGACGGACAAGCTGTGGCAGTTCTGATAGTAAACTGCGTCCCATGGTAGCAATAAGAATGATAAGATCATATACTGTATAATCGTATAATATAATACGGTAGCAATCCACAGTCAAGTTCCACGGTCTGCAATCACACCCTTGGTCTGCAGCTGAGGGTACCGTAATCACAGTCCATGGACAACAAATCTCTTCATAGCCGAGTTGTGAGGTTGTAGATCTGCTATTTTCTGTCCCATAGGAAACTAGGGTTCATGTGGTTACAAAGAGTACAAAATAGTGTGTGCATGCATGTGTGCGTGTTTTTGTGCATAGGCATGATCATTACGCACAACTGCTTTTGTGTGCACCATCTCGTACCGTCCAGTTATGTGTTTGTTGTGTGAGTGCATACTTGTGGATGTTTTGTGTCCTTTCATATTTCTGTCGCACGAGCATAAAAGAGAGAAAAAGAAAGAAGACATAACATTCCCAGCAGATATCACAGCATCACAGATCAATATCAATCCATCTCCTCCAAACCTCTCATACAGTATGTATTAAGTTCCTCATTAAAAGCACCATTCTGTCGCCCTAAATCACATCTTCCCAGAGTTTCTGAGGGCTGCCAAACTCCTCATTACAAAGTTTCTCTGCCTTTCAAAGCAAGATGTTTTGATCCCCCCCCCTAAGTGTACTATACCATAGTGGCGTGGCACTTATGCTAATCAGTTTTTGTTGCTGTCAAGTAGAAACCTTGTATATCCATGTTTCAAAGGGCTTAGAGCGCAAAGGGCGTAAGTGATATATATATATTTTTCCCACAGGACAGCTTTTCATTTATTGTAATAATTTAACTAAAAACAACATTAAAAAAGTACAT
>NC_137812.1:30332510-30337510 GCF_963921795.1 Nannobrachium achirus | reverse complement strand
CAGTCTGCATGTCCCAGGTTGGACCACTATAGAGGAAACAAAGTTCCCAGTCCACTCCTGCATTGTCAAAGCAGTCTCCGTAGTGTAGCTAATCCCATGAGCCCGAAATCCACTGTTGTTCCGACAGCAGACGGCTGATAGCCTGGAGCCAGCCTGTTCGCTACGTTCCACGTTTTGTATTGTCTCTACGCGTAGAGAGAATACAAAACGTGGAACGGAGCGAACAAGCTGGCTCCAGGCTAGACGGCTGAGGGGGCTGATGGAAAATGGCGAGCTGTTTTTAAATAGTAAAACAATATGTACATAAAACTTAAACTGTGGGGGCAGAATTTGCAACTGAGTTTGCCAGGCCCCCTCAGCTGTCGAGACTTTTGTATGTAGGCTTGCGATCGTGTTGAAGCACACAGTTCACAGAGGTTGCAGATGCATCTTAAATCTGCACGTTAAGGTAGTTACAACGGGCAGTTTAACGTCATGCCCACACACACACACACACACACACACACACGCACACGCACACGCACACGCACGCTATTGCTTGGCAACGTATTTGCATCTTTTCCATCTGTACATGATAGAGATTTTCTTTTTCAGTTTTTAGTTTCATACATCCATTTCCTCTTCCCTGTGATTATTCCCTCTTTCACTCTCGCTCGCTCTCTCTTCTCTCTATCTCACGTTTAATCAGTCCATCAGGTGGCTGTCACTGCAGGGGCTGGTGAATTATTAATGTCTATGCCACGAGGAGAGGGAGGGGAAACAGCAGGGGGAAAGAGGGAGCAAGAGAGCGAGACGCTGGCTTTTCATGGAATGCTCCTGCAGACACAGAGAGACAGAGAAAAACAAAAAAAAAACTAAACCAAGAAAGAAAGTGAAAGATTTAGGCAGAGGGAAAGAGAAGAAAGGAAAACCACCGAGAGAGTGACTTGGAGAGAGAGAAAAATGAAAGAAGAGAAGCCTTGTAATGAGCACGACAGATCTCAGCTCTTTTTTAGACCGAACCTCCTTATCAGATGGTCCATATTCTCACCGTGACGCCGATGCTCATAATTAGCTTCCAGCGATGGCAGTTGAACCTCGCTGATACTGAAAACCACGGGGAAGATACTGTAGTAGGTCATTTGGACCAGTGAAACGTTTCAAATGAACATAGCATAGGCGTATAATTAAATCTACTGAGAGTCTAACTTCAGAGTCTTCATACTTGCCAGTAATGTTGCGGCTCACATTTTCTCCTGAGCCTGAGATCATTGCCTGTCTTGTGGTGTCTGGTGTATGCCTTTGTGTGGGCAACAGTGGGCTTTGGGTATTACAGGTCGGATGCTGTAGGCAATGTATTCCGTAACAGGCCTTTATTCTGTAGCCACCCCAAACAACTAGTAAAGAAAGAGTAGGACCAAGAGTATGAAGCAAGATATGGGTACAGAATCAAGGGAAATTCGCCCTATACAATAGTTTATCATTGCTATTTGTTTTGAATGTTTTTTTTTTTTTTTTTTTGTCTTGAACATGACAGTGATCAAGAGTTGGGTGTTTAATTGCTACTGATGATATTGTGTGTGTGTGTGTGTGTGTGTGTGTGTGTGTGTGTGTCTGTCTGTCTGTCTGTCTGTCTGTCTGTCTGTCTGTCTGTCTGTCTGTCTGTCTGTCTGTCTGTCTGCGTGCGTGCGTGCGTGCGTGCATGCGTGTTTGACTCTGAATCCGTAGATTATGGTAATGTGATACAGTAAGTAGTATGCTTAGAATGAAGGGCATTTTTGATTTAGTAGTGGCCATCTCAAACAGGTTTCTGTGTGTGAGCTGCCAGCGTGACATGAGCTTGACGGTGATGAGAGCTGATATAATGTCTGATTGGTCACACCTGGGGAGATATTCACAGAGAGAGACAGACAGATGGACAGAAATGAGCCAGGACATAGTTTTGCATGCAGAGGCTGGGGGGTGCTTTAGTGCTGAAAGGACACATGGATTAAAGTTCTTATGATAAGCTTCTGAATTTATCCGCTATAGTCTGTCCGTCGTCTGCTGTCTGTCTACAGTACTATGATGTCATAGTACTGATGTCACAGAGTGGCCTGGACACGGAACACCATGCCATACAGTATATGGGCATAAATGGGTGAAACAGTGCCCACATTTCTGACATCACTGATACTGCCGCCATGGTAACAGCCGCATGCTGAAACAGTGACCAAAATTTGGAGATGACTGACATCACTGGGTTCTCCACCATTACTTCTGAGACTCCTACATTAAAAAAAAGAAAAGAAAGGATATCTATCTATCTATCTATCTATCTATCTATCTATCTATCTATCTATAATACTTTATTAACATTGATTGATAACAGTACAGATAGTACCATCACATATATGCTAAAAAGGACAACACAAAAAGCTTCCATTGTTCCATTGTGGTCCATTTTGCTCAATTCATCAGTAATACCATACATACAATGCAATACAATTGGAATAAAGCTCAGTAGAATATCATACGGTATATTTAAAGACAAAGGAAGAGGGGGCGGGGGTCAGAGGATTCTACTATGAAGGTGTTCAAGGAGCTAAACTGTGTTCACTTGTATTTTAAGGACAGTAATTACACTTTTTGATGGCTGGCGGCACATTTTGGTGGCACAACAGTCGATTGAATTCATCCCCATGTGTTCGCTGAGTCTGGGGGGGGATGAGGGAATCAATGGAGGTCCCTCTGGTGTTGTTCCCGGGGGCCTTACTCACATGGTGGTTTGTCAGGTAGGCCTACATGGCAGAGGTGTAAAGTAACTAAGTAGATTTACTTAAGTAATATACTTAAGTACAATTTTGTGGTATTTGTACTTTACTTGAGTATTATTTCCAATTTCCAACACTTTTACTTCTACTCCACTACATCTCGGATCCAAATATTGTACTTTTACTCCACTACATTTATTTGAAAACTTTAGTTACGAGTTACTTTGCAGATATAAATGATTATATTATAAAACATACATTAATGCACTTTAGCCCTATTCTATACCATGACTATTTGAAAATAGCCGATCTACAAGCTCACAACACGTTGCATTGCGACACGTTGTGAGCTTGTAGATCTGCTATTTTCAAACATGTTGTACTTTTACTTATTGGTACTTTAAGTACATTTTGATGCCAATACTTTCGTACTTTTACTCAAGTACATTTTGAATTCTGGACTTTTACTTAAAATACCTATGAGAGTGGAATCCGCGTTCCGCCAATGCATTTCAATGAGAAGGGAGCGTTTTTTGCAGAAATCCTCTGCTGGCATGAAACCGCTTCACTCTCATTGAAATGCATTGGCGGAATGCGGATTCCACTCTCATAGGTACTTTGGTGTGAGGGCACCCTAACAGAGTATTTCTACATTGCAGTATTGATACTTTTATTCAAGTAAAAAATGTGAGTACTTTTCCCACCACTGCTACATGGGCACCGGTCCCTCGAGTCTTGAAAAGCAGGCCCAGAGAGAGTGAGAGGAAGAGAGGGGATAATAATGAGGGCAATGCTGAATACAGGGTGATAATCGTGTTATTTATTCACAAAGACATCGAGAAACTAGCATTTGATCAACATTTGAAGTTAATAGATAGATTAACATTACTGTCAAAAGGGAACTGCCCCCTGGCAAGTGAATTAGTACGTATACTGTACCCGGTTCCCGCTGGGATTTCCTCGCAGTGTGGGGAGGGAGTTAGCTGAGAACTGCTGGCTGTTGGTGCGCAGCCATTCTGTGAACCGTCAGAGGTTGCTTTTCCCTACTCTGTGTGTTGATTCCTTTGAATTCCGGTATCTCTTCATTCATGAATTTTATCAAACCATTTGCAGCCATGCAGCAACCATGTTTGGCGACCGAGTTTCATCCTTAAATATATACTGTTGCGTAGCCTACTGCAGTGATTCGCAACCTGTGGGACGGGACGATAATGCAAGTGGACAATACGCTCATATTGTATTGATCTCATAACATTAATATAAAAAAAAAATCATGATCTGGGGCATTTACTACCTACTTTGGTGATAGGTAACCAAAAAGCCTATAGAGATGTAATCATGTTATGATGTTATCAAGCGACGGATCCTTGAACTTCAATAAAAGTGAATACAGATCACATCTGGGGCTACTGTGGCTGTACTCAGTGATCTTCAGTGGTCTAAAGTAACTAAGTACATTTACTTAAGTACTGTTCTTAAGTACGTAACGTTATTGAGGTATTTGTACTTTACTTGAGCATTTCCCGTTTCTAATACTTTTACTTCTACTCCATTACATCTCTGAGGCAAACATTGTAGGCTACTTTTTCTACACTACAATTATTTGAAAACCTTAGTTACTAGTTACTTTGCCGATATAAATTATAAACCTAGGCTGTTTGAAAATCTACAAACGTTGTGAGCTTGCAGATCTGCTATTATAAACATTTTTCTACTTTTACTTTTGGTATTTTGGTACATATTGATGCCAATACTTTTATACTTTTACTCAAGTACATTTTGAATTCTGCGCTTTTACTTGTAAACAGAGTATTTATATATTGCAGTATTGATACTTTTACGTAAAACATGTGAGTACTTTTCCCACCACTGCTGATCTTGGAACATTTCCGTATACAAACAAGGTTAGCTTCCACGTTGCTGTAAATAGAATACACCCACGTTTTCGTCTTTTGTCGCCTTCACAGACTATAAAAAACCCTGGAAGATCATTTTTTATTGGCAAAATGTGGGACTTACTGTAGTATTTGCATTTTGCTCAAAAGGGTGTAATTCGATATGCAACTAGAATCCATTTATACAGGTTCACTCTAGTAAGCCATTACTCAAAATGAAGTATTCCTACTACTATATGACAGGCCGACAGGTACTGCCAGCACCATTTAACATGGCTTTGGATAGCATGCTAGCTAATTATCCTGTCTGCTCCGGTGTCTGTAGTTCAGTTTACTGTAGATGTTGCGGTAATAGATCAGATGTGAGCGTGGT
>NC_137812.1:30245010-30327510 GCF_963921795.1 Nannobrachium achirus | reverse complement strand
TAACAAGCCACGTGTGGATCAGCCTCAGAAGGCCACGGTTTAGGGGGCTCAGGAAGTCCAATCACTTCTTTTCAGTGCCAGTAATTGCATGATGTGTTAGGTTTCAGCCATTTACTTCAGTCTAAATTTATGGTGTATCCGATTCCACATCCACAAAATATAGGCAACACCTTCCTTTTAGGGCATCAATTGAAGTACACGTTTATGGGTTCAATTGTTTCCTTTTTTTTAAAAACTCTGAGTTAAAAGAACACTCAAGATTTTACTGTGCATAGGAGCTGTAACTGTGTGAGGGAAGACGCCCAGGGTCATTTCCCCGACTGATTTCATAATGTTACCCTCAAACAGTGTGGATATGTCTATTCTACAGTAATTACTCTGATATAATTCCTCTCACATATTAAAGAGATTAAATTGTCTCAGGGATTTTATGAGTGTCCCTTCATCGCTTACATCCCGTGGATGTAATTATACAGTAAGCTAATTTTACTCATTACGTTTTCAGAAGGTGTGGTTGGTTTCTAATTCCATTTCAGATATTAGCCTTTTGATTATATTAATGTCAACACATATTAGTCCTCTCGTGGCTGAGCTGTTAGAACTCAAAGCAAATTACTATCTTTGTATATGTCAGCATTAGCCTCCATATTGATATATTCACCAGAATGGCATTCCATTGCATTTGTTATGCTACAGTAGACTCATCCTCTGATATGCTTTGCTCCACGTTTCATCTTTGGAATTAGCATTAGCTATGCATAAGATACGATAAGATAAGATAAGATAAGATATGAAACATATTGATCCCTGAGGGGAAATTCCAAAGGTGTCATAGAATGAGACAGGTGCAGGTAAGACCGTAAGAGTGAATGCTGATGCATACTCCACTTTTAATGGCGGATTTAAATCGGTTTGTTTTCTTTCATGCCTTTATCCTCTACCTCCAACTGTTTCAGACTGCACCTCCTCTTCTTTCTCTTTCTTCTCTCTCTCTCTCTCTCTCTCTCTCTCTCTCTCTCTCTCTCTCTCTCTCCCTCTCTCTCCTTTCACATTTCCCTCTCTTCCTCGCTCCATCCGTCCATCATTTGCATTAGATACAATTTCAGTACACCCAACGCTGCCTCTATAAATCCTTGAGGATCATTAAAGACCTCCCCCTCCCCCACAACATACTTTTATCCCCTCTAAAGTCCACAAGGGTGAAGGGATACAAGACCCCCTTAGCCCACACTAGCAGGCCCCCCCCCACAGGCCATTAGACTTACAGGTCATTTTATTATATATTTTTATGTATACATAACCAATGACAATAGTGACAATAAAGTGAATCTGATCTGAGTAAATGGAGTGAGGAGTGAAGATAGGTAATATGGAGACCAGCCTTAAAGATGTTGTCACACCCCGAAAATGTGCATTATGATACAATAGGTCACGTGCTTTCAATAAAAAACAGTCAGAAAATGTGGCAGGACGTATATCACAGATGGGTTGATGTTTGCTCTGAATTCACTGCTATCACACTGCCATAAACAGCCCATAAAATGGTCTTTTATCTTTTAATTGTAAATTTGTGCATATAAAATATATTTACCCATTCAGATATCTTAGTTACATCAATATTGTTGATGCGAAGTAATTTGTTTATGCTAATTTGTTGAAATAATGAAAACCGCTATGTTGATTTAGCGCCCTGGGTCCCGGCCGTCTATGACACTGGATTCTGCCTGTCCATTTATTATCATTATTTATTTCAATAAATGAGCTAAAACTAATTACTTGACATGAACAATGTTGCTATTAGATATTTGAGGGGTAATATAATTTGCATATACAGATGTAATAATAAAATACATTTTCATGTATGGTGACTTCCTGGTTTTAATGCGGGCGGCCAGGAGAGCGTCCGAGTCAGACAATACAAAATACAGTACAGTACAGTAAAGGCAATACATAAATTGTATTGGCTTATAACGCCATTCCCAACCTTACATAATCAATCATATTAGCTAATCAGATGATTTAGCCTTTTTTTGCGTGTTATGCCCCATCTAAGAGTATTAAGGAGAGTTATAAGTTCCCATCTTAGTTGAAACACAAGCAGCCTGACAATAATGGACTGCATGGAGCGCTAAAAACAACAGGGATGTTGGTGTGATTCACGTCATATAAACAGCCTCATCATTGGTGTTACACTCTACTTAATCTACTATATAAAGTCCACATTTGTATTCATGTGCATGTATCATAGGCTTATATTTTATTGTCAGTGGTGAGGCTTTTAGCAGAAGCTTTTGAAAACCTTCGAAAGTACATGGCAGTTGAGCTTTTATACTGTGTGTGTGTGTGTGTGTGTGTGTGTGTGTGTGTGTGTGTGTGTGTGTGTGTGTGTGTGTGTGTGTGTGTGTGTGTGTGTGTGTGGTATAATCGTGAGCACTCACTTGATTGCAGTCTTTCATTTAGATTTGTTTTAACTGTCCACTAGACACATGAGGTCTAAATATTGATTTCAGTTGCGTCTTATAAATAAGAAGCATCTTTCTTTGTAATTCTTAAAGTGTACGAGAGTGCATGGAATGGAATCATATTATGGTCTATCTATTACTTAATGGGTGAAAGTACAAAGTAGATGGTTGGGGTTCTTAGAGTCAACGTGATGGTTTCCACAGTTTCACACATACAGAATACTTATTTATTCTATCGTTGCTGTCTGGCAGTGTTTCTTTTTTCCCCTTTCTTTTACTTTTTACTTCTGGCATTTGTACCTGTGGCCCACATTCTTATCTGGAAACACAAAACAAAATAAGCAACGACAACTTGATATCAGAGTTCATCTTATCGTGTCTTGTTCCAGGTTATCTAGATAGGTAGTTCACACCTTGCATTAATATGCATGTTTCCAGATAAAATATACAGACACAGATTGCATGTTGATGAAAGGCTCCTCAACACAGAATTCACACAACTGAGTTGCATAGAGACAAAAGAGAGAAAGAGCAGTCCTCTTCGCCATCTCACCATCAACCTATTCATCAAGTATGGTCTGTAATAATAATAATAAACATAATTATATACAACAACAAGTAAAAAAGTAATATCAAAGAATAGCAGCAATATTAATACCAAGGTGCTGTGTGCAAGGTTCTTTCTTCTATCTAGATTATAAACATCTACTTACATTTATGTCTGTAGCTGATTGATTGATTGATTGATTTATTGATTTATTGATTGATTGATTGTTGAAACATATTTTACTCAGTACATAATTATTTGGCATTTTGCTATATCTATCATTTGCAGGAGTTAGCGTCACCTTGTTTTAACATTACACGTATCTCATTTGGAACCAATAAACGTTTTAAATTACAAAGCAGAGGGAATTTTTGACTTTCAACAATATAAAACCATGGCCAGTTTCCACTTCCATTGACCTTATTGCACCATTATTGTCTAGTAGAGAATGAGAGAGTAGGTACAATATCATGGCACTAATGGCACTGCAGCTGTCTTTGTTCTCTTATTGTTTCTGCTACACTTGAAGTGCATGAATGGGGATGTTCTAGCAAATAGCGGGAAGGATATAATAATGGTTATTCATTACGGCGATGGTAATATTTCTGTTCAGTGGCTCGTGAACCAAATTATTCTGGATGCGCAGGCATCGACCACTGCAACGTGGACAGGAGTGTGTGTGTGTGTGTGTGTGTGTGTGTGTGTGTGTGTGTGTGTGTGTGTGTGTGTGTGTGTGTGTGTGTGTGTGTGTGTGTGCGCGCGCGTGTGTGTGTGTGTGTGTGTGTGTGTGTGTGTGTGTGTGTGTGTGTGTGTGTGTGTGTGTGTGCACTATGCATAACTATGTTAATTAATAACCAGGATGATTACAGAGGGTGGTGACGACTCCTGTATGCACTCACATGAGTCCATGTGTGTATGTGGTCACAAGTTTGTGTGTGTGTGTGTGTGTGTGTGTGTGTGTGTGTGTGTGTGTGTGTGCGTGCGTGCGTGCGTGCGTGCGTGCGTGCGTGCGTGCGTGCGTGCGTGCATGCGTGCGTGCGTGCGGGTCAATAAAAAGTGAGATATTCAAAGGTCTGTAGCCAGGAAGTCATAGGTTTCAAATCCACCGACCAGCTAGTAGGCCTAAGTGACACAGGAATCGACCACATTCACAACTTTATTTGAATTTGCATAACATCACCTTAATAATAACTATTTTTGGAGGAAATTTATATTTTTGCCTAAGTCAGCTCATCATGACACTGGCCACCTGGAGATAGGCCATTATTATAGTGTGACTTAGGCCAAAATAGGCATTTTTGAGCAGTGCAAGCGCTCCCATGCTGGGTGACCAAGTGACCCTTCCTCATCATCTCCGCATACGGAGATTTCGACGAATCATCTCCTGTAACAAAGGTACCAATATGAGTTTGTCCTTCAACCTTAACTATTTTGGGCATGTCATTGTCAAAAAAAGCTCATAGCCTATCATCGAAACACGTTGTGAGCTTATCGATATGGCATTTTCACATATAGTCTAACATAGTATAAATAATAACTTCACCAGTTTAAAAAAGAAAAACAAACCTCCATGGTGTTTTACTCTCAGCATCCACTTGATGAAAGGAGCTCATCTCAAACGGATCAGCGATGGCATTAAAGATATGGCAGCTGTTGCTTTCAATTATAATGACCCTCAGAAAATAGTGCAGATGTGATCATGGCAAAACAAAAGGGCTTTGGGTTTGGGCCGGTCTTGTAAAGTAACTAAGTACATTTACTTAAATACTGTACATAAGTAGCAATTTTGAGGTATTTATACTTTACTTGAGTATTTCACATTTTCTAAAGTCAGAGGCAAATATTGTACTTTTACTCCAATACAATTATTTTAAACTTTAGTTACTAGTTATTTTTTAGATCTTGATTATTATTATACGCCGATCATTAGTATTATTTTGTGAAAAGGGGGCAGGTATTTATAAGAATGTATTCTTCTGCTTGCTCCTTTTCGTTCATGGGTGGACTGTAAGATATTGAATTGCTGAACTAAGTATAATATAATGGATTGTAATGTACACTACATGTGCGAAACAAAAATAAAATAAATGAAATGAAATGAAATTATAAAACCAAAATTTGTTCTATTGATTATTCATGCCATGGACAATAAATGTACCCCCATTGATTCCGGAGGGGAACCCAAAATGCATTTTGGTCCATGGCGTGAGTAAAAAAAGGGAAAAAAAACATTTTGGGAGTGAACTACTCCAACTTCAGCCCTAATTCCATTTCAGCCATATGTGACTCATTGTGAGCTTGTAGATCTGCTATTTTCAAACGATTCTTATAGCATACATTTGAAAACTTGTGAAAAGGGAAATTCTGCATAATGAGTACTTTTACTTTTTGTACTTCAAGTACATTTTGATACCAATACTTTTGTACTTTTACTCAAGTAAATGTAGAATTCCGGACTATTACTTGTAACAGAGTATTTCTACATCGCAGTACTGATACTTTTACAGAAGTGAAACATTTGAGTACTTTTTCCACCACTGGACTGGGCCTAAGTGATGTGTGCAGGAGGATGATGGTAGCATCTCAATGGGACACTCCTCATCTCACATGGACACACACAACTCCTGTCATTTTGGGCTCTTTAAATTGTCTTCATGATTAAAACTATTCATGGCAGGGGTTTTGTTTCAAAGTGACTCATCCACCATTTGGAAAGAAACAATGACAATCCAATCCAGTAGTGCAATGTGTGATCATTGTGAATTTCAAAATGATCAAAGCATTAAAGGGTGTCACCTATTCTATCTCTTATTAGGTCTCTCTAGCTGATGTCTATTATTAGAAATCTCTGAGATGACCAAGAATGTCCCTCAAGATGTGATTAAAGTTCCTGAGAAGAAAATACTGCATCACGGTTGATATGCATATCCTAAATAATAAAATAGTATAGCCGCACATTCGTAGCTGCCGATGCAAACTTTATTTATTTGAACACGTTTCGGACAGACAAGCTGCCTTCTTCAGGGTTACCCTGAAAAAGGTGGCATCCGGGGACGTCCCTGTCCCTGTCCCGACCCACAGGTTGAGAACCACTGTGATAATGGATATTGCACTAGTATAATTATGTAGTGAAGGTCACAGTGAACTTGTCCTTTGATGACCACATTATAATCAGTTCATCATGAGTCCAAGTGGATGTTTGTGCAAAATCCCCTCAAGACGTTCTGGAGATATTGTAGGTTATTCATGATTTTGGGACTCATGTACGGTGTTTGCATACTTTTGTACGGACAGACAGCCCAAAGACATAATGCCCTCGGCCACGACTTTCACCAGCAGAGGCATAAAGACAAGACAGACAAATTAACATACACATCCAGATTGCCCCCGCGCCTTAATTGCAATGTCTGCTTGATGCGTGGAATTAACGACTTACTTACTGAGACAACATAATTACAGAATCTCAGCAAATAACCGCCTTCTAGACACATTAAGCAGAGCTTAAATGGTGCCGTGAGTGGACTGGTGGAATGAGAAGCCCTCAAGCAGCTCAAGAATAAACAGGAAAATTAAATTCAGTGATGGTGTGATATGACCCCTAATGTAGTCTGTGATATGACCCCTAATGTAGTCTGTGATATGACCCCTAATGTAGTCTGTGATATGATCCCTAATGTAGTCTGTGATATGACCCCTAATGTAGTCTGTGATATGACCCCTAATGTAGTCTGTGATATGACCCCTAATGTAGTCTGTGATATGACCCCTAATGTAGTCTGTGATATGACCCCTAATGTAGTCTGTGATATGACCCCTAATGTAGTCTGTGATATGACTCCTAAGGCCCTAGTCTGTGACTAGTCTAGAGCAATGACATATGAGCCAGCTTTTGTGTCAATGTTTTCCTTTTTCACAAATAACAAACTGTCACTACACATGGTGAAACAGAATCCATTCTTTTTGGGACCAAACATTCCCTCAGTAAGATAAATGTAACAATAATCTCTAGCAAACTAGACATAATCTATTTTGGTCTGTATTCTTGACAAATACCTGTCTGGTGAAAGCCTGGAAACGTGAAAGATTTCTGGGCAGAATTTCCACTTTTGTTAACAAAGTGCACTCAGGACTCTTGCTGGGGCCCTCTATGACGCCTGATTTGGATATGACTAATCACCTCCTGGTACCCCAACATCAAAATGTCACCAAAGACTAAGCTCCAAACCTCCCAAAACAAACTGATTCGACTACTTCTCGGCTTGGGGCCCATGACCCACCTTTTTCCAAGACATTTTGCCTGGCTCAGGGTAGAAGACTCTGTTCATATTGCTTTATGTTTGTGATGATATTGAATGTTACTTGGTGCTACTTTATATGTTGATGCATTGAATACCTTGGAAACAAGACTGCAAGGTGACGGTGTAATGCTTTTAGACTTCGTGTTTTGGCTGTACTTGTCCTGTTTTACATTTATGTCTAATAAAATATTCAATCAATCAATCCATCAATCATCAATCTGTTTGTATGGTTGTATACGTACAGTATTATTGAAATAATATAATTTGGATGCAAACCGCACAAGGTTCAGTCGGACATTTAGGCTAAAAGATATAGCACAATAAAAGGTCCAGGGGACTTGTTTCCATTGTGGTCTTAAAGTGCAGTGGAGGTGGTCCTGGTTCATATATGGTATGAAATATAACAATTAAGTATATACTTACAGAATGACAAACCATTTTGCAGGGACATCATTTTACTTTGGGGTGGCAGTGGCTTACTGTAGTAGAGCAGTCATCTGAGTAAGGTCCACAGAAGGTCCACAGTTTGATCTTCATTTCCTCGGTTTCATACTCAAGAGTCAAGATCAAGATTGCATTTGTCATTAATTGTTCCGTCTGCAAGCAGTGTTAGAAAAAACAAAAAATCTCACACTAGATGGTACCCCTTAAAGAACATGGTCAGGGCTGGGATGAGAAGGTCAACCTTAGCTGACGGAGTGGGTAGAGTAGCTTGTAATGGCAGTGGTGTTACTGCCTGGGGCCAGGTTGTCTGTCAGCCGTACTCCCAAGAACTTTGTGCTTGATACCCTCTCCACAGCTGAGCCATCGATTGTCATAGGATGGTGTTGTGGCCTGATCCTCTTCCTGAAGTCGACAATCATCTCCTTCGTCTTCTCCGAAGCGTTCCAGTCTCCTGAGCAAGACACTTAACCCTTAACTGCTCCGCTGTGCACAAAATCTGATCCGTACATTGCTGGGTCAAATGCAGAAAAGATATTTACCCTCAGGGATCGCTATACCCTCTTTTTTCATATTTTCTGTTTACAACTGAGAAAAATGTAATCTGGGCGTCATATTTTGTTGCTCATAAAATAGAAAACAGATGGCAGGACAAGCAGGGATCTGTGCCTGTATTACACGACTGTTTATTGTGTAGGATGTGGGGAAGCAGGCTGTGATCTGTGATATTCCAGGTGCGTTTCTATTGTACATTCTATTCATCCATCCAGATGCCAGATAGTGTTGGCTAGAGATGCAAGAAGCTTTACCATTGCCAGATGGGAGCGTTGTGTGGGAGGTTCAAGGTCGTCTTTGATTTCTTAGAGCAATTATTCCGCGACTGCTCGAGATCTATCGGCTACGTTTCGATTATTCCGTGCCCTGTGTCATCTGCCTTTTACAGGCAGAGAAATCCACACAAAACCAAACCTTGAAAATTGTGTTATCATTATAAATCAGGCGGAATGCAGTAATCAGCCACACTTCTTCTGTTATTTGTGCGATTCTTTCTTAAATGCATGTGCATAAAGGAGAGAGCTGTGCCGTGCAATGGCACAAGGCATGCTTAAGATCTGAGGCCGATACATTTCCGTCTAAATCAGTAGTTCTCACACTTTCAATATGTTTTCAAAAATGTTCAAAAATAGCAGATGTACAAGCCCGCAGCGTGGCACTTATTGACGCGCTGTGAGTGTGGTATATCTGCTATTTTGGAATAGCCAACGCAAAAATCTAAAATGACACAAATGCTTTCCCGGTTTTAAAACACTGTTATATTGACCGGATATTGGTATCGGACTGCCATCGGACTCATTGACTGCCATCGGCATATCGGTAAATACGTTGATATTCACAGATGGCAGTAGCCAATGTTTATCTGTTATTGTGACGCGTTAATTTTGTGCTCTCTGTGTTGGTGTGTAGGTTGTCTGCAGCCTACTAAACTGCAGATTCGGAACATAATCCGTAGAGGTATCGGGCCAGAATTTACATAATCATGGAAGCCCGGAGCCCCATGTACAGTATGGACATAATAGATGTCATTATTAGATGTCATAGAAAGTACTAGTTAGAGTTAAGGGCTTTGCAGACAGGCACGATTTTTCGCACGAAAGAAAAACGGACAATTTCATTTTTTGAAAGAAACCAATGATTCTCTATGACCGCATGCACACCTGCTCCGAATTTGCCTTGCGACAAGTGGCTGCGGCAGTGCGTTTTTTCCCGATCGAACCCAGTTCGATTCGTGCGTCTTTTCGCATGCGGTAAAAACTCATTGACTCCTTTTATGACTCCTTTTCAGATCCGCAGTGAGGATTCCGCACTACATTGCACACCAAATACAATGCGTTTTAATTATGCAGCAAAGCCCTTTAGAATTCAACGATGATATCCTCAACTGCCACTACTTGCAAGAGACTCAGCAATGGTTCAGCCTATTCATCTACTGCCAGAAGCATCTCAGATCAGTCCTCTTTGGACGCCCTTGTTCGATAAGGATTGATCGATATCAATATAAAATTACATTTTAATGTTAGACACCACTTTCAGTGTTAAAAGTGTCAAGGTTATTTTGTTTTGATCAACTAACTAATGCACGTGATGAGATATGCTCCACTCCAGGTCTGTACAAAGAAAGGATGTTGACCAGAGAAATTATATATCAATAATGTCATAATGCCCAGGACACTGGATAACACATTGGATAATGCCAAGCCATATCTGGCATTGTCCTTCTGGCTACTGGGCCCAAGACACGAAAACATCTGATATCCATTGTTATAATTGTCCAATCAGAATGTGACTAATGTATTCTGTAACTCCATATATCTGTGAAATTATGTTTTGAATGGGCAGAAAAAGCAACTATGGGTGAACTATTGGCTTGCTGTACTGTACGCTGAACTATTCTTTTAATACAACTAAGAGAAAAACGGACTTGCACTGGTGTGGTCTCCTTTTTGTGTGGGAGTAATCTTTAATCATTATGGGATATTCTTTGACTCTGACTGTGGTTTTACTCTGTGGGTGGAAGCTGAGTCTTCTGGGAAAGGATAACTTTCTAAAGGAATTAATACATGGGATATAAACAAAAAAAACATCAGCCCTCTCAGTGGGTCTTGTCCCAGGTTCAAACAACCAGCCTCAGAGTTAGCTTTTACATTGGCCTCTGGCCATGTCATAAGGAACTCTTGAGTGTGTGTACGTTTTTGAACAGATGCATCATGATGCAGTGAGGGAAAGGAATTTATTTTCATTCTCTCCCGAGGGAGGCTGTGGGAGAGAATGAAGAGGATTAAGAGGAACCCAAAGAATAGAAGGTGGCAGAAGATGTAATATGTTGGACAACAGTGGAAGACACAGTGCCACTATATGCATCTATCTTATTGTCTTAATGTCCACCCACTAACATTTTGACTCACTTTGACTGATTAGAAATGTACTAGTCCCTGTTTACCGATGGCCTGTTTTACATAGCGAGGCAGAGGAGGCAGCTAGCCGCTCATGCACAAACACACAGAGAAAAGAAAATCCTTCCCCAGCTTCCCAGCACAGCGCTGCCCGGCTCTGTCTACCATCTGGCTTGTGCATTATACTTCATGAGTACTCAAGAAACAAGAGCTCAAATCAGAATGATGAACAGGATGGCATAAAAGACACCTGCTGTTATTACAGACAAGTGCTTTCAATTATAATGCTCCTCCAAAGATATTGCACGCATCATCATGACAGCAAGCAAAGAAATATACGGTGGAAAAGGACGGATGGCGTGACAGGAGGCAGACGAGATGGCTTCAAAGGAACAGCTCGGTGTCTCTCACTCTTTCTCTCTTTTGAATCTATGGCTCACTTTCTTTGCGGCAGAAGTAGCGAGCCCTAACCACCACACTTTACCTTTAATTAGAAAGACTTACTGTAGATGCTTTAGATCACTTAGAAGGGGAAGAGAGAGTTTGAGGGATGGAGAGAGATAAAAGGGTTGCCGACTAAAGGGCTCCAAGTCCTGGCGTGTGGTGTGATAAACTGATGTCCAAACCTTCCAATAGATTTCCAGCATAAACGTTATTTATTATTATACTTTCAGTCCTATATTTCAACATTATAAAGAAATAAACATAAACACAAAACACCAGCCTCTCACGCTCAGTCAAAAGACTGTTTGTCTCTCCAGACGACAACACCTGTCGCTGATTATTACCCATCATCCTTAAATAACTTTGGCCACCTTGGCCTGCAACTTGGGCGTGAATGTCGTCAGTGACGTCATGATTAATCAATTAAATAATAACATGGCTCAAATGGCTCTTACAACTTTGTTATTGTCATTTCATGAATGATCACAAAACAGTAGGCTATAGTGACATGAAATGCTATTGAATGAGGTACATTTGTGTAACACATTATTTTAAACAGATGACAGATGTAGTGCTTATTCTGGCTTATCTTGGTGGCAAGATTTACTGCAGGGTGCCCTATGAACCTATTTTGAATCGTATGAGTTTATTTCTTCCAGTGCCTTAGATGGCCAGACATGATAATAATGCCCATTTCTGTTTCCCATTCTGTTTTAATCTTCAGCAACGCTGGTGGTGTATCTGGAGATAGAAGGTCACATAAAAACGATTCGAAATATGACATTTTTGTCCCCGGCAGAAGGTTATCAATTCCTGACGAGAACGCAATGCGTTGTGACTTGTGTGCTTGGAGGTCGTCTATTTTCGCTGCTTGATACCACACTGAACTAAGCATAATCAAGTCAATACTGGAGATGGGGCATATGGAATGGATTTCTACACAGAGAGGGCAATTCTTTCAACATAAGATGCTGCATTCAAGTTCAGGAGAGTCTAGGAGAGACAATTCTCTTGAATGCCGCCTTCAGATATGACATGGAAAGAGGGCATTTGCATTTCTTTCACCATAGTAAAAACTGCATTCATGGTCTGGAGAGGGCACTTTTTACATACGGATAAAAGGGCAGGGGCCCCCTTTGATGTCTATGTGTGCACGTGCCTGTTAGTCAGACTGCAGGTGGAAGGCAATGTGCCCTCAGTGTAGCAACAATTACCAATTGTGCCTTGTGTGTTCTCAGAGAGAATCTGGCATGTTGAGAAATACTGGACTATCAGATTATGTGTGTACCCATTAGAAGTTCTGAATGATGTCAATTTGTAGTTATATCACCTCCCTGTCCGAAGAACACTATAGGAGCAAGGAGCATGTGGGCTTATAAGTCTTTTGGCACGACATACCAAAGCTTTTAAGGAGGATGAAACATAATAAGAATGTGATTACAGTTTGCACCACACTGAGTTCCAGGATAGAAGGTCAGGCTACATTGTTTGCACGTTGACTGCCCAGTTGAAAGTTGTATGTTGAAAGTTGTACGTTGATTATCCAAAACATTCCTCTGATCTATTCCTCTGTGGTAAGGATTTGTGAAGCCTTGGCGATGTATTGCTCCTTGTAAAAGAGGAGATTTCACTGTCAATGCAACAAAAGAAGGACAAGAGGTAAACATTTAAATAGGTGCAGATATATCGTAATACAGCATTTATTTTTAATACATTGTATTCTCCCTTCCAACGTTATATGCGAGCTGTTCCACTTTTGAAGATCATCTTTGACACCTACATTACAGATCCTTTTACTCTCAACTCTATCATTGTCGCCGAGTGAAAACTCTGAAATGCGTGAATTGCTTTTCAGATCTCAAACCTATCAACTGTTGAGAAGAAAGGCCTAGAAGCTCCGCCAAGTATAGCTGAGATAACCAAATCCAATGCATTAATACATAGTGGAATGTCTCCAGGACCTAATGGCTTCTCTGAAGAACACTTTGGTACTCTATTGTTAAAGATGTTTAATGATTCTCTGCACCCTGTAAGCAGACTACCAGTTACTTCATCAGACCAAAAAAGAGACACCATAACCGGGAAAGCATCTGTGTCATTGACTCATTGTTAGACGTTAGCTATAGACTATATCGTCTCTGTCGGGACTCGGGTGGAAACCTCATATTTCCCAAACTGTTACTTTTCAGGATTCCATTTCAAAAGTAACAAAAGTAGCATATCTACAAGCGTCACGTTTCGAGCTTGTGGATCTGCTACTTTTGCAGATCTACTTTTTTCTCCCTGCCCCACAGCTTACCGTAGGGTGGGGACATATTCTCACACGTTAGGTCAGCTTTCCCCCTATCTGTTCTTTGACTGAAATTATTCAGAGGGCTTTCGAGGATAACCGGATCTGCAGATGACTTGCAGTCATTCAATAACGCTGGAATTCAATTTGGGAACATACGGGAGCTTTTCAAGGTAGAGGAAGAGAGTGACAATAAGAGATAGGAACAGAGAGAGAGAGAGAGAGAGAGAGAGAAAGTGAGATGGAGAGTCAGAGCTTAATATAATGTCATGTTGAAGAGGTCAGTTGCCGCACTCAGCCTGAAATGATTCATAATCTGATATTACTGAAGGTATTTACCGGTAATACCATTATTCCCATGAGGGGGGAAAGGGTGCTGCACTGGACATGTTCCATGGTGTAATGTCTTCATCTCTCCCCTGAAAGTACTGTAGGATTTAAGCTGCCGTTTAGACTAGAGAGAGAATCAGAATTGTGATTGGTATACCACCAGCTGGAAACCCCTGTTTGTCTCTCTCTATGCTGTGAGAGAAAGTATATGCGTATATACAGTATAGCAGCAACGTTTTCAGGCCAAGGACCCCTTAGTTGAGAGACAGATGAAGCAGGGACCCCCACAACCTTTTCATAGATTCCATATAGTTTCATTGTTTGACAGCACAATCATCAGTGTATTTTTGATTCATGTAATTTGTGTTTTCAGATATTTAACCACTTCAGCCGTAATTACCTAATAAACTTGACCTTTTCCTCTGTACTTATTCTGCTCTTTTTACCCTCTACACCAAAACTCTTTGCCGAAAATAGCCGATCTACAAGCTCACAAGCTGTAGATCTGCTATTTTTGGCTACAGTTCTCAGAATATGGACACTAGGGTTCAAGTTGTTAATATAAAAAGGATTGGAAGATTTGGAGGACCTCCTGTAGTAACTCTGATTACCCTGTAGATTGATTCATGATTAACATGCAAACATCACAATACAGTAAGTTAATATGACGACATAGCAAGCACTGCACAATCCAGTTACTGTAGCCCTTCTTTTGAATCCTATTGGGGGTGTTGACCTTGTCATCTTCCCATGTCAATTTGTTCAAAGAAATTGGTTGAACTAACTAACTAACTAACTATTTTGGGACCATCGCTCCATTGTTTACAATGGTTTGTAATGCAGGCTCAGATGTGTTACCAGCCCATGTGCCTTACTGTTCCTGCTATTATTGGCCATACCATACCCACAGCATTTATGATCCAAATGGGCTTTGCCTCTACAGATGATGATGGTAACATGAATAAGCCAGAGTTCCAATGCACTGTACAATTAAATAACGTGTTGTTAACTTGAGGGTTGAACATGCTGAAACCCTCTCCTAGGACCAATAACTCATGTTCATGTTTGGTTTCATCTTACATCTGAGTCTTGAACATGACAGACAGAGCCATATGAAAGTTTTTATTTATTTTTTAATTCCAGAGAGGCATCATGGAAAGTCAAAGCTGGCGTATTATAGCATGTACCAAGCCACGCATGCAGAACCAGACATCTGTCAAAACCAGAGGCATGGATTTAGATACATGTCAAATCACTCCACGGTTCTTCAGATTGCCTGCCAGCCTCACTTTTTTCCATGCCTCTTAGTCATAGAATAGAATAGAGCAGCGCAGAGACACATGAAATAAAGTTATATTGATTTGCGTTTGCTTATCTCACTTTGGAGCTAAACTGACCTTTTATACGGAATGTTGTTGTGGATCGATGGAGCTCTGGTGCAGCTAACTGACCTGATGATCCTCACTTTGTGATGGAGGTTGTCAGTGATTGGATGGGCGTCCCTGCCCTCTCTTGTGCAAATAGCTTCATTATTTATGAAGGCAGCGCAGGACCTACAATGTGCTACAACATCCCTGTACAACCCTGTACATCAGGGTTCCCCAATAGCGGCCCGCGGGCCCCCACCAACCCCAGTAATAATGGTGGTATAAGAGCAGCAACAATACTAGTATATCGTTGTTGTCAGGTGGAAACCTTGTATCTCCAAATTTGTATGTACTTTCGCAAAGTAAAGCCCTTTTTTTTTTTTTTCGCAAAGTAAGGCCTCAAACAAGGCCGTCGCACAAAAGTAGTGAAAACAGCAGATCTACAAGCACTTGTGTGGTTGTAGATCGTCTGTTTTCACTAGTTTAAATCATTTTTTTTTTTTAAATGATAAATGCAAAACAGACGGTTTTGGACATACAAGATTTTCACCTGACAACGACGATATCTGAACTGTCGCTGGAGTAGTGGGAACGCCACCGTCGCCCCCTGCAATGTTGTGGCCCTCGGCTTGGTACCCTAGACATAATTCAGCCCTTGGGGAAAACTAATTGGGGAACCCTGCTGTACATGTTAGGCTAGTACAGAAGCACCTCACAAGCACTCACGCACGCACGCACACACGCACGCACGCGCACACGCACCTGTGTCACCTCTGATCATTCCACTTTCACTTTTTGTATCTACAGCTGTACATATTGCATGAAAATTGTCCTGGATTTACACTTACTTAATTAAAGGCATTACGTATTATGACTCGGTAACTTGAAAATAGTCAAGTAAAATCCAAATGATAGTTTCCATGCATTACCGAGTATTAACTTAGCCATGGGCCCATTTAAAACTCACTCATGATTGTGGTTCTGGAACATAAAATGTATCCAGTGGGTGCAATGACAATTTCCTGCAACAACCAAATGAAAACTGATGCAAAAATTACACTAATAACGTTCTCCTCACTCCACCAGATAGGGCTGCTAAAAGCACACAATCACAGTCTGGTGCTCCCTGGTACAGTGCTTTCCACATCTCTCTCCACATCCGTGCCACTCTCTGCATTTCCTATTATCTGTTACTGCAGGGGTCTTCGAACATTATACAGGCCAAGGACCCCTTATAGCCGAGAGAGAGTTGAAGCAGGGAGCCCCAAATGTTGTATAAAATTGTGTTGCAGTCAGATTAAACTTGTTCATAGATTTCATAGATTCCTGTCGGGGGACGCTATGGGTGCTGGGGGCGTGTTCCTCCCTCCGCGTCATCAGCGCCCACACCCTAGGTGGGGTTGGCGATAGGGCCTTTCTGTGTGGAGTTTGCATGTTCTCCCTGTGTCTCCTAGTGGTGATACCCTCACAAAAACATGCAGTAATCCTGGTCTCAATAATGCCTCCCCCTGGCCAGCCGGGGCGCCTGATGGAGGGGAAAGGAACTGGTTGGAATAACGTGTTCCTTCCACGCGCTACGTCCATCCCAGGGAAATCCCCCCTGTCAGGTGAAAAGAAACAACTTGGATTATCCATGGATTGAAGGAAGCATGAGGTTTGTCCGTTGTCTCCCCAGGCGTGGCAGAGGGAGAGCAGAGCCCAGGATTACATAGGCAATTGGCACTGGGTGAAAATGGGTTACAAAAATCGTGGGATAAAAATTATAGAAAAAAGATTTCATAGATAGACTTGTATGACAGCACTATCATCAGGGTGTGTTGGATTTGTGTTACTGTGTATTTTCAGACATCTAAAAACCTAAACCGTCAATACTTAGAAAACTTGTCAGCTCTTTTCCCCCTCTACTCCAAACGGAACCTCCTTTTGAAGACCCCTGTGTTACTGTATACTGAACAGCTTGTAGCTAATAGTAACTCATCATAGGTACCAGTATACTGTGCTCTGTTCGAGAGAACATCTCTCACTTTACAGGCGTTTTGCCTTTGAACATCGAGGACTGTGGTTCCACATCAAACGAAATATGTGATGGAGTCAGAGATAAAAGAGGTGATTTTGATCTATAATACACATGCACATCCCTGATGGGTACATATCGTCACTGTCGGGCAGAAACCTTGTATCTCCAAGTTTCAAATGTGTGCGTTTTTTCCTCGAAGTAAAGCCCTGCTTCATCATACAAGGCTGTTGCAAAAAAGTAGTGAAAACAGCCGATCTACAAGCACACAACGCCTCGCACCGCGAGGCGTTGTGTGCTTGTAGATCGGCTGTTTTCACTAGTTTAAATCGTTTTTAAAATGATAAATGCAAAACGAACGGTTCTGTATCATACAAGGTTTTCACCCGACAACGACGATATACAAAATGAATGCAGATATTGTGCACGGGGGGAGGGGGGAGGGAGGGAGGTAGCGGGAACGGGGGTTCTTAATCAATTATAGCTGCTAGTATGTGTTTGCTCATTTATCCATAGTACGATTTATGTGGCAACCAACCTGTGTGTGTGTGTGTCTGTCTGTGTGTGCGTGCGTGCGCTAGGGATCGGACGATATGAAAATGTCATATCATGATTATTGTGACAAAAGAAATCGCGATTTACGATATTATCGCGATAATAAAAATCATTATCCTGGGGCGGAACATTTGCCCAAAAAATAGCAGATCTAAAGCTCACGACGCGACGCGACGCGTTGTGACCTTGTAGATCGGCTATTTTTTGGCAAAGACATTTGATAGAGTGAAAAAAAGACTGTATCAAGTACGTATATTATAAGTACCTTTTACCAATTATAGAGGGTTTAAGTGGTACAGGATATGCAGCTCAGCAAATAAAAGGTGAACTGATCCCAGTGCATGACGGAGCACGATATCACAATATATTAAATCTCCACGATACGATTATCGTGAGTGTTTTTTATCACGATAAACGATAATACCGCTTATCGTCCCATCCCTAGCGTGCGCAGTGTGTGTACGTCTGTGGGAGAGAGAGAGAAAGAGAGAGAGAGAGAGAGAGAGAGAGAGAGAGAGAGAGAGAGAGAGAGAGAGAGAGAGAGAGACTGGAGCAGACCAAAAACACTATTCATGTGAGCTTGTCTAAATCGTGTGCCTTAATTGCTTTTTGTCTGAGCTCCATGCAGTCCGGAGAAAGTGAAGTTGCCTCTGCGCGCGTGTGTGTGCGCGCGCGTGCACACCCATGTGCGATTATTCGTTTCTCACTTTGTTTGTACATACTGTGGCAATCACGCTGTTTGTCTCTCTTCTCTTCACACTCCATATGAAACTTTCTCGTGTAATTACATAAACACCCAGCAGCCCCCCCCCCCCTGTCCTTCCTTCTCGCCATGTTGTCCCCCATTCCACTCTTCTTTGTTCCCTCCACCCTCTCTCATCTCTCTCTCTCTTACACACACACACACACACACACACACACACACACACACACACACACACACACACACACACACACACACACACACACACACACACACACACACACACACACGTGTGCGCCCACACTTTTTTCTAATTGGTGTGCTCCATCCACCCACCAGCTGTCAGGAGTGGGTCCTATCGCTGAAGCTCCTAGCTAGCCAATTACTGTCTAGGGCAGCCTGCGCCAGGAGGACCCAGTCAGACATCCAAGCTAACCCCCAGGGTTCTGCCACGGCTGCCCGCTGACGGGGAGGGCAAAGCAGGTCAAACGTCGGGTTCTCTCCCCCCCAACCCTCCGTTCTCTGGCTGTGCCATTCTCTTAATGGATCTGACAAACACAAACCGCTCCCGGCTAGGAGACTGCGGGAGTAGAGGAGAAGTGCGATGAGAGGGTGGGTAGGAGGAGAAGGACAATGATGGAAATCAAGGGAGAGTCACGGAGAGGAGAGGAGAGGAGAGGAGAGGAGAAAGAGAGGAGAAGGAGAGGAGAAGAGAAGAGCAACAGTGTGAAGGGAGCAGGGCAGAGTGTGAGCGGGAAGTAATATCGCTGGTTAAACAAACAGGTACTGAACCGTCCAAGTGAACCGTTGGAATGTAGCAGCCTGGAGAGCAGAGAAGGGAGGGCGGCAGAGGTTAGAAGGCAACTAAACACACAGCACGCAGGGGGAGACAGGCATGACAACTGCTATGAAGAGTGTGAGAAACACAAGCAGGGGGTGGGGCATGAGTGATATGAGTTTCTTTTTATCTTTGTCTATTTCAGTCCTTTCTTTTTGAGCGGTGGTCACACCACTCCTATACGGAGCTGTGTGTGTATGCGTGTATGTATGCGTGTCTGTATGTAGCCTGCAATACCTCTGATGCCCACACACACACACACACACACACACACAACACACATACACACACATACACCCACACACACACACACACACACACACACACACACACACACACACACACATTAAGGGAGGGGCGCTGTTGTTCAGGCCAGGCACACTCACACTCACACACGCATGCACGCACGCACGCACGCACGCACGCACGTGCACACACACACACACACACACACACACACACACACACACACACATGCACGCTGCCTCCACCGCTCACTTCACACAGGTGTGATTTTTCTATCTATAATGACCATGAAAGGTCAAGGAGCTTGGCCCTTTCATGATAAAGAGAAGAATAAGAGGGGAAATGACCTTGCCTTGTCCCTGAGGGAATTAGCAGATGAACAGCACAGGAAAATCACAAGTAGTGCTGTACCCAGCAGACACTTAAAGTGGTCATAAATCCAGTTTGTGTATAACCTCTTATTCATAAACGTATTTATAGAACTTTCCACACAATACTGGAACTGAAAAGTACTGTAGTACTGCATGTTCTCTGACCCAAAGGAATGACATTAATAGAAAATAGAAAAAGCGACATACCTTATAGTAGTAGTGGACTGGCACAGTATTGGCTGTTCACTTTCTTTGAGTGCTGTGCTGCATCAGGGCCACAGCAAGTCTGGCCAACGCCAGATGAAACAAAGAAAACACATTCAGTGACCACTTGCTTTTCTTCAACCAATCTTCATTTAAGATGTTAATTGCTTTGAAATAACTTTTTTCAATTATAATGATGACTTTATATGACCCTTACTTGCAAAAGCGAAAGTATTTCATTTGTACTCAAGACTGTGACATTCTGAGAATAAACTTGAAATTAAAATGATTTGAGCACCTCATTAAATATACAGGAATGTTTTTTTGTGTTGACAGTATATTCACAGCAGATGCACTGTGCTGTGTGCTGCATCACGAAGGTGTATGGCACACACACACACGCACACATTATGGAGCGACAACAGCACCTCCCTCCCTCTCATTCTATGCAATCAGACTCTTCATACAGATAGACATTTCATGACAAAGGCGGCAGGCCTTGTCGGTTGAGAAGCTGATTATCCAGCACATCTTCCCATAATAACAGTGTAAAGTGTATAGTGCATTTTGCGATGTGAAAGCCCCTCCACTGGTATAAACAGACGTGCCGTGGCAGCGGGCCCTCTGTGAGAGTGAGAAGCCTATTAATGCAGCACTGACCTCTCAGATGGTCTAAGTGTATGCTCCGCAGGGGCACGGGGGACCAAAAACTGTAAAAGCAGACAGGGTGAGAGTACCAGGGGGAAATCTAAATGGAAATTACACAAGCATTTCAAGCCTATGGTACTTAACACCAACACACTTGAGAACAGTTGTATTACACAGAACGTGTCATTTTCAACACGCCATTTTCAACAGTTTAATTGAGACCCAACATATTGCTTTGTTACTTTTCCACGCCCAAGAACAACAATGCATCGTTTGTTCATATTGCACACAACACATATCGAGCCATGTTCCTTTCAAGTGATAGTCTCACTCCATGTCCTGTCCTAGACTCCTACCCATTGATGCGGTGCTCTTGTTAAAACTACAGTAGCAATCAGCAGGCTTAGCAGTTATTTCCAATTTTGGGCGTTAATTGAGTTGCTCTCTGTTCAAGAGCCTATAAGTCAATGCAGAGCAGACCAAACCAAAAATATTTACCCAAGCCATAAATGTAAGTTACTGTACAGCAACATCAGAATGGAGCTACATGAGGTTACTCAACATGATTGACAGCTAAACGCAAGCTAAGACTCTGCTCTTTCCAGTGAGACCAAGTTTACCAAGCTTGCTCCGACAGAGATAATTGTCTAGAGCTTTGGGAAAGTAAGCAGACAATCTTTTCAGCATAAAATGTGGGGAAATATGTTAGCTATGCCTCTTTTACTCCATCAAAAACTCTTTGAAATGTGCCAGGTGTCTCACCTGGGGCTGTACCTTACATCGTACCTCACTCTGTGTTGTGAACTTGATGTGCGTTGGGAACCTTGTCCATACCAAGTCCATACCAACTGGGTGAAACACCAGATTTTTTGTGAGTCCTCTTACAAAAGACCCCAATGCTCTAAGACCAAAATGCTATAGATAGATAACTTTAAAATGCGAGGGAAATTCAGTCGCCCAGAGGCGGCACAGCAGTTAAAGGAGCTATAGTCAACTTTTTCTTGAAAAACAGATGCTAAAATAAAAATAATATTTCGAAAATATTTTATAAAAAAATAAGCTTCATACATGTGTTTCTATTCAAAATTTACCACAAAAAGCGTAAAATAATGATAAAATAATCATTTTGGCCATTGTCAGACCGACACTTTGTTTACATTCTAGTCTATAGACTAGGATGTAAACAAAGTGTCGGCCCTACAATGAAAAAGTTGACTATAGCTCCTTTAAGGTTACAGAGTTACAGGTAAGAGTAAGGAGAATAAAAGGTACTGTGGCGTATGAAACCCAGGTCCAGAAAATGGGTTCTATACAGCAATACAAGGCAAACCAAGAAGCATCAACAATACAGAGCAATGGTACAGAAGTAAGTACTTAACAAGTCTCTCACCCAGAGGATAATAGAGAATGGAATGGAATGTGTTTGCATGCACTGCAGAGATTTAGCAAGTGAGAGAGGGGGAGAGAGGAGGAGTGAGAGAGGAAAAGAGGATGCATCGCATCTTGTCTTCAACTTAACTTACTACAAGGTAAGCAAGGCAGCAAACCAGGTCCAAGCACCAGGGCACCATGAAGGGTTAATCCTGCCCTGGACACACACATATACACATGCAGCCACCTTTTCACAAACGCACGCTTACACACACCCACGTTAATATAATGAATGGAAGTCACACACACACACACACACACACACACACACACACACACACACACACACACACACACACGCGCACGCGCACACGCACACGCACACGCACACGCACACGCACACAAAACCATGTTCCCCCTTTGCCCGTATTGTATTCATACATCCTCACCACTGATATTGATTTAATTTCATTGTATTTTATTGTATTATTATCAAAGCAATAAGGACATAAAACAAATTGCTAAGCACTGTCACTATTAAGAAAACATTTTTCCTCCTTTAAATGTAATTTGCACAATATATTTTAGAGAGAAGGTTCCAGTCAGTGTTTTACTGTTAGGAGAAGGCACTATGCAAGTATGCATGCACATTTTTGTGCATGTGTCAATCTTATTTTATGCTTCTTGTTAATTACATTTTCACTATACCTGCTTTAGTTATGGATTGATTAGTTAGTACCCATTGTTGTGGAAAGACAAATTGTTGGCAAGTTGCAGTCAGTGTTTGTTTACTGTTTAGGAGGCAAGATTCATCTACTTATTAGCCAATTCATACAATAATCTTGTAAGATTATGGAATAAATATAGGTAGATTTTTGCCTTTTTGGTTATTTTTTTCATTTTCAGTTACAGATATGGTGATGTATCGTTGATGACATTTCTTGCAATATATCGAATATCGCAATATATCGAATATCATGACAGATATCGTATCCTGAGGCAGCAATATCGGCACACCCCTATACGATGTAGGCCTATGTATGTTTTTTTCTGTCTCTAAAAAGAAAATGTACCTTTACAGCCATATAGTGGCTCTCCAAACCTGCCTCATCTGGTAGAGAAATTACCATCGATGAAAGGATGGTGGCTGGCAGAGCAAGAACTTGCTTCAGGCAATCCATGAATAACAAGCCTGCCAATACTGTTTTACATGTTGTTTTTAGGCAACAAAAAAAAAAGAAGAAGGAAGAAAGAAACATTTGGCACAATTTAGGTTCTCAAAACAAAAATGTCTATTTAGTTGCAGTTCAAATGTTATACTTACTTACTTATGCCTTCTGACACCTGACTATTGTCAAGGGACTACAAGGGACCTCCAGAGTTCACAGTCACTGACCGTGGTGTGACCAGGTGTCTGCCTGAGATCCCGCCACCAGGTGTTTTTGGGCCAGCCTCTGTTTCTCTTCCCTTGAGGGTTCCAAGTGAGAGCCTGTGTGGTCATGTTTGACACTGGCGTGTGCAGTGTGTGCCCGGTCCATCTCCATCTTCTTTGTCCAATTTCGCCTGCTACTGGGACTTGTTCAAGCGTTATAGAACAGAGATATATATTCCCTTCACAGCATGTGGCTGATTGGTATAATGATGGTATAATTACTCAGATTCACACACATCTTTTCCCAGGTGTTATATCTATTCATAGTCACCAAGATTGTGCATCTAGGCCAGTGGTAGGCAGTAGGCGGCATGCAGTCCAGAACCGGACCCGCGGCCGCAACAATAATATTTGTCCTGCAGATTATTTTGAGAATATGATAAAGATAATACTGATTATTTGGTACATTTTTACAATAATATCATTTGTTAGCTTTGATGAAAATATTTTAGTTGCGCCACGTGAAATGAGTGAAAATCTATTAATCATACAGTGCGTGCGTGGATACACTTAAAATAAGCAATTACTACAACTACTACTGATAATGATAAAAATGAAAATAATGATGGTGATCATAATAATACCTTTATTTGTATAGCATATGACAATTCTTTCGATTCTCTTAATTTCTGAGTTAAGACCAATACATTTGCCCGTCTATTCAGCAGTGCAGTTCACTCTCCTTGGCAATTTTAACTTGTATGCCAGCTTTGACATCCCCTTTCTCCCTAGCTCACACCTGCTCAGCTCCCACTCA
Organism: Nannobrachium achirus; assembly: GCF_963921795.1. NCBI lineage: Eukaryota > Metazoa > Chordata > Actinopteri > Myctophiformes > Myctophidae > Nannobrachium > Nannobrachium achirus. The sequence goes on along the minus strand of NC_137812.1, from coordinate 30,303,241 downwards.
CCATATTCACCAGCCAATCCACCTCAATTCCGCCATGAACTACCTAGCAAAACAGGAACAAACTGAAAAAGAAACCCTCTACCCCCATACTGTAGCTTTCTATAATCACTTCCCACAGCCCATTTAGTACATTTAGACATTAGAATTGGACAATGAGGGCTGTGATTAGTGATAAGTGAATTGATTACCGTGCCAAATATCTCATGCTCTTGCCTGCTGAGACTGGCAGAGTAGCTGAAAACGATGTTGAGGTGAATGAAAGGTTCTTTCTCTTGGCTGTGCATGTGAGCACAAAAAGAGGCCTTATTGAAAAGAGAGAGCTGTGGGAAGGGGGCTTCTTGCAGGCATTTTGCGTGCCTTGCTTGCATACCTTCAGCTCTGCGCGGCGGCTTTTGTCTGTGCAAACAACCAGCTGCTTTTAGAGCAAGTTAGAATGAGTTGGGCACCGCTGGGCACTGTTATCTGCTTATACGCAATTGCTCATGTGATTCACCATTTGGTTTTTGGTGTGCATTGTGTTTGTCGGTGCGGTGGTAGGCAACATTTTGCTCGCAATCAAGGCCTGATTATCTGTTGTGATAGGATGTCAGTGAAATTATACTGTCAGAGCGTTTCTGGCAAACAGCACGCTGTGCCTCTGCGCACTAAAGCAAGACCAATGAAAAGAAGACAGATGTAATGAACAGGGGTGTCCCACCAAATTCGGGGCACTGGGTACAAGGATTCACTCACATTTGTGCTTTAACTATTGAAAAATAGCACATCTGCTATTTTTTAAAGAAGTCTTTGACTACTTCAAATCCTTCTAAGGTTTTTTGAAAAACCTATCTTTCTATGTCAGTGGTGCTCAAACCTTTTCATGTGAAGGACCCCCAAAATGATATGTATTTGACCACAGACCCACATCTCAAAGTATCTAGTTCCAGGGACCCCCCAGAAGCAAAATTTGAGTTACAAATGTTCGCTTAAAAATGACATATATTCAGATATATATGCACATTCATGTTCGCGACTTTTCAAAAATAGCAGATCTACAAGCTCGCAGCGGCACTCTGTGCCGTGCTGTGAGCTTGTATATCTGCTATTTTTCAATGGTTAAAGTAAAAAGTATAAAACAAGAAGATCGGTGCGATGAAGATCCATAGGATGAAGGCGGTTATTACAGTATGTACTGTACTGTGCACATGCAGTGCAATGGGAATGAACAAAGTATGAATTAATGCAGGTGTGCACGCTTTCACCTGTCTCGCCATTTCTCATCCCTGCGTGTGTGCATTCCGCATTCCCTCGCTTCCCCTCCTCATCCCTGTATTATCTGTTGTGTTAGCTCTGTTGTGTGCATTCTGTTCCTGCCGGCTATTTTGTCTCCTCTCATCGCCGCCGGTCCTCAGTACCATCATTAGTCTACTACGGTATATATACAGTAGCTACAGGGAGAAGCAGGCAGCTTCGCGTGCCTCAGCACATGTCATATGCATGACGTCCAGTGCCTGTTGTGGACTTACCCTTAGAGAAATAAAACAAAGGAAATTATATGACTTTCAAAGAGTGCTGCTTGCATTGAAAAAAGATATTCAGCCTCCGCCTGGGGTTATATATAGTATACTGTATATGCCTTTGTCCCTCAACCACACCAACCCCAGCACCTCCATCTTCTGCACTGACGTACATGTTCAGTGAAGTATATGCTGTAGGGATTAAGCCCTTGACCGTATACACAGACATACGTACTGCACATATTCCCATGCTTTTCTGCGTGTGCATTTAATGAATAACTCATCTATCAGTGATCTATCTGTTTCATAAGAACAGACATGGATCTGAAAGTGTCACGGTTTGTTAGTGTCTCTCTGCCTTATATCTGTGTCTTGTGTCTCTGCCTGCTTTTTTGGTTATTATACGGATGTTTTTGGACCGTCTCTTTCCAACATTTTCTCTCTTGGGGTCTTTGCTTGGGTGAAAAGAAAACTCTGAGGGCATGCAACTTTTGTGTGTTTATGTCAAAGAACAAGAAGTTTGTCCTTGTTCAGGTGTCAGGTGTGGAATATTGATGGAATATCGATATTCCTCTCCATCCTTTTCCACATCTTGCTCCTGACAAGGACCAAGAGACTGATAATATACAGTGGTTTAAAGTACATTTACTCAAGTACTGTACTGTTTTATTTTCTTTATTTAGAGTTTCCAACTATTTTTCTACCCCTTTTTCTCCCCAATTTAGTAGTTATGCCAATTGATAATTACACTTTTGAGGATTTAAATTCTTTTCTCCACTTTTTGAAAAGTTTAGTAGTTACTTGAATTTGATTATTATTACAAAATAATAATAGAAATAGCCTGGCAGTGGGGGACATTAGTCTATGTTTAATACTGGTAGTAAGTGTAAGTGTGTCATGAATACTTTAATACAATCAAGTCCATATCATGACTTGATGCACTTTGCGAGCAGTGGAGGCCTAAAACAAAATTACACACAGTAGGTGCAAAAGCCTGTGGAGGAAAGCATAATTGGCAGCAATCAGATGAGTCAGGCAAGCTTATGAGCTGAGTTGGATTGTTCATGGATGATCAGAAATATAGGCCTATGTTGAAGGAGAGAGCATAAGATTCAAAAAGAAAAGACAAGAGTCGGCGCGCGCGCGCGCGCGCACACACACACACACACACACACACACACACACACACACACACACACACACACACACACACACACACACACACACACACACACACACACACACACACAAACACTGGAGAAAAGTTAAAGCAACCATTCACCACTTATAGAGAGTTTTAATCACTCTATAATGCATTATAACAGTCAACATAATAACAAACTATTAATTTTTTATAATGCATTACAACTATGAGAATTGTGATAAACTGTGATCCTTGCCAAAAACTGTATTTGAATGTCCAGTAATTATGAATTATAATATGTGACATAATAAGTCATTACAAAATGCTATACTTTGTTACATGATTGTTGTTATAAACCAAGCATTATGAGTAATGAGTATAAATATAAATAGGTCCCTATGCAGCCTTGTAAGCAGAGTATATGCATCATGTTTCTAATGTTTTATGCCGTATATGAGATGCATAGGAAGTGTTATACCTACCTTATATATTTGTATCCTTAATTAGAAAATGCATTGCATTAATTTAAACTTGAACATCTACAGTACCAATGGCTCAATACCCCTGTGTATTAGACAAATTACTTCAAATGTGACATGCTGTAGGAGCTCATTACAAGTATCTACAGTATGGTTGGCCAGTAGTGCAGACACACCCCAGGGAGAGGATATAATTAAAGAAAGGTGATTTCCAGGGAAGGAACTTTCCCAACAGCAGTCCATAACTAAGAAGTGATAATTAAAAAATGAGCTGCCAGTCTGCCAGTTGTCATATCAAAACATAATCTCGGGATCTAAAGGAATAATAATAAAATAATACATAAATCACAACTACAATTTGCCCACACAGATGGTACCGATAACATTTTTGGACTATTGAATTTAACTAGGGCACAAACAAACTAAAATACAGAGGTGGAAACAAGCTAAAGAAATGACCATCAATGGTTCTCAGGGCCATTTTAACTCTTTTACTGCTACTGTTTACTGGCCTGCTCTATTCCCATGCCACCACTAAAGGCTACTATTTTCACCAGTCTTTCTAGCTCTACTGAGAATTATCAAAAAGACAAAAAAAATTCACCCAGTATCTCAAATAAAGTGAAACTCGTGCACTTTCACCAGAAGTTAACCAGGGGTTTCAGCTATGTTCGGTTGTTGCGCTATATTCGTTTTAAAACTGGATGCTCTTCCCCAGAGCTGTCCAAAACAAACAGAAACAGGAGAAATTGGCCCTTTTGTGAATGACACTTTTTCAAGCATTTATCTCTCTTGAACCTTTTATTTTTTGGCTTCTGTGACATCATACATGTATAAAGTATTGTTGTCAGTCAAATCAAAACCAAAAAATATATAAAAAAAGATTTTCTTTGGGTTTTTTATAAAGAAATAACGTTTAGTGTGAAAATCTCTGTAGTTCTATCTATATAATATAGGCTATACTCTATGCTCCGCCCCACAACACAGCCGCGTGCACAGTCTGCATACACTGCACGCAACGCGTGCATGCAGCGCTCAAACAGTAGTAGTCACACATGCGCACACGACACGCGCGCAGGGAAGAAAAACACCACATTTTTGGATCTTTGTTTGGCTACTATGCAATGGAATGGAGTCTTCCTATTGTACACACGGCGCGCGCTCATAGTAGGCACACGCGCGCGCACACAAGTCGACACGACAACGCACGCGGCACGCTCAGTCACACACACGCGTCGTGCGCGCACACGTGTAAGAGAAGCCCATGTGTTTGTTTCTGTGCTAAAAACACCACGAAAAGAGGACATCTGGTACAAAGACTCACTAAATGACGAGGGATTATCATTTTCGTTGGCGACCCCGCCTGTTGATCGTCTACCAAAAAACTACCAATCACTGGAATATAAACTTTATGCGTCGTGTATAGTGGCGATAACAAGCTGATCTGGCCGCTATTCAGCTCCCAAAAGGTTTCTCTCTATCGGGCGGCCTGGGAAACGCTTGGCGTTTCGCGAACATTTCTTACGTTTTGTGAACATTAGATCCTAGGATCCCAGGTAATATGCCAGTCTCTAATCTGTTTATTTGTCAAGCGTGGAAGAAAATCGAAGCAGCGTGTTGAAATAAGGAGTTTAAATCGCTCATTTTGTCAGATGGCCCCATGTTTTTAGCGTGGTCACGTGGTATAAACATAGTGTGGAAAATAATGCACTGGCTGACAACATGAGCGATATAAACTCTTTATTTCAACACGATGCTTGGATTTTCTTCCACGGTTGAGAAGTAAACTGATGAGAGACCCGCATAGGACTCTTACTTTTTGGATAGGATGTTCACAAAAGGTAATAAGTGTTCCTGACGGCGGAGGTGTCCCGCGAAGGACCGATTGTGTTCGACATTAGCGAGGAACTTCGCTTCGATCGTGTGCGCATTTGGAATGGATTACACTCCCCAGGCTAAATGCTAAATGGCGTCGTGGAATACTTTCTTTCTTTGTTTCCTCATCTGTAACACATCTCCTTTCGACAAGCAAGGTAAGGTGTGTGTGTGTGTGTGTGTGTGTGTGTGTGTGTGTGTGTGCGTGCGTGGGTGGGTGTGTGTGTGTGTGTGTGTGTGTGTCTCTTTCTTTCTCTGTGGCTGAACAGAACGCGGCTTGCCTTGGTTCAACTTCTGTTTAGCTTGTGTGGGAAGGAGCAGCTGCTGTTGGGATGTGGAAATGTTAGATTTTGGGATGGTGTGAATATATTTGATAATATTATTTTTTTCTAAATAAGTTAGAAGTCCCAAACTTTGTCACAGGGTGGGGAAGAGTGTCAGCTAGGGGTACTTTCTGTTAAGTACTTTTCTCGCCAACCTATGTCTGTGGCCTGATTGTCTAATCAATGATTCTCGTCAATCTACCTCTGTGGCATGGAAAGAGTTAAGCCCCTGGTTCGAAAGCGTCATAAGAAACTAAAAATAAATGATGAATAATACAGAGAATTGTTATCGAAATTTCCACCTGTTGTGGTTCTCGTACACCACACTGTCCCTTCAAGTTCAGAGGTCAACATTAATGACAATAAATACTGTACAGGTGAATCAAGTCTTGCCACAGTGCCACTCTGATAGCAACCACAAAAGAGCTGCTAAGTCAAACAAAAAAATAGGGTTTGATTTGTTGAGCAAAATGACTAAATTAACCCAGTGTTTTTGGACAGTGTCACCAAAATGACACACCTGGAGATGAAACAATCAACTGTGTTAACCAGTGTCATCAGTGAAGATCAGTTAGCTCATTAACATTTAATAATGCTAACTCAAGTCAACCAGATAAACTGCTCAGTCTATGATAACAGCTAATTACTTTGATGAAAAGGTACATTCAATTTCGGTCTGTATTACTGTCAGTCAGGTTCACACAGTCTGAACTTTCCGCTTAATTTAGCCATTCAAATAAACGGACTCTATCTGAACGGAAGAACATTGGTTCCAGACACTCATTAGAAAGCAAGAGATTACAGCAATAGCCTATTAAAAAAAGCCTTTATTGTTGAGTTGCTACATAATTAAAAGAAGGCCGGCATGTTTCAACGACCACAGCATGCCCTGATTAAGACCAGCTGCATGGTCATCGGAACATATTTAATTATGTGTGTTGCCACTCGACAGAACCTTCGTTCTTCTGTAATTACACCGCTAAAACACTGTATGTAATCGATTTAATATTGGGATAATAATTACTGCTAGTTGGTTCTGTTTTTCTTATGCAAGTCAGTTGTCTTTTATGACCCACCACTAGTTCAAATTCTACTTTGACAATGGAGTAGTCAGCTATTTCCTTGCAGAATGTTCACCTATTATGACATTCCCAGAATGAGCGAAACCCTGTAGTGGCCCATTTTAAACAAATGGGCCACAGCATCTCTAGTCTAAGATACTGGGCTGGGGTATTGAAAAAGTTAATAAACCTCCCCATGGTGGTGACCACAATAAGCTCCTGCTCCAACGTGAGGCTTATTATATATATTCACTCAACACTATGGCCCCTCATGGCCTCAATGAGGAGTTTGACATTAAACCTTTCCTGGGTTAGCTTTGTTTGTTTAATAACCTTTTTTATTGTCTTTTTGTATTTGCATCTCCATTTGTTGTCTGATGCCTTACTGTATATGTCCTGTTTATACTTATATCTATTTTTATACCTTAATGGTTGAATGGTGTCATTTTAATCATTGAACACATAGGCTTGTCATTTTTCACTGCAGCCTGTTACCTTGGTAATAGATGGTGGGCGAGGTTACCCCTGATTTTGAACATTGTGAACAGCTTGGTGCATTGTTACTCACCTCCTAGTGTTTGTACTTAACTCATTCCCTGCCAGGCCCGATAGTCCCGAGATTATTCCAATGTCTTTCCCCGCCAGGCCCGATAGTCCCGAGAATAAAAAAAAAAAAAAAAAAAAAATTCAAAAAAAAAATTCAAAAAAAAATTTGACCCCCAAAAATGGAGTAGGCATGATAGCAATCGCGAAATTGCATGTTTAACCCCCATAGCAACCCCATCTTTCAAGCATGGCAGCCATTTTGGCAGCCATCTTTGTTAAACATAGTGGCTGTTATCTCATGAATGCCTGAACGGATTTCCATTCGGATTTTTTTGTTTGAAAGCTGTGAGCAATGTGGACACACGTGGTGCATTATCTAGGCATGGGTGTGCATGATCCGTGCACACCCAATTACATGGAAGTCTATGGAGACGAATGGCAGGTGGGAGTACGGAGGTATGTTAAAATGGCGGTCAATGTGTTTAACACTCACATTGCTTGTTGATCGCCATGCCTGACGAAGACCCTTTTACGGGTCGAAACGTTGCCTAATAAAATCCCCCTGGGAGCTACAGTCGGTGTGCGGCCCTTCTTCTTGATCTCTTGTACGCATTTTTACTCAGCACCCGGAAGGTTTTTTGTGAGATGTGTGTGCTCATTTGACTTCCAATTCCCAGAATGAGAACACAAGTTTAATGCGGTAAATGTTGCTTTAGCTGGTTCACTGAATGGCTTTACCAACATAAGCCTACCAACTACTGTGCGTACAAACACTAGAACTTTCAATAGGGAGGGATTTTCTTTTTCAATAGATCAAAAGTACCACATGGTGTGTAGTGTGCAGGGGGATGTGGAGGAGGTGTTGTTCCTTCAGCATAAATTGTGTATGGGATACCTTCATATCCAGGTAGCTGTCGACTTGATCCCTGTTGCTGCAGGGTGCAGCAACAGGGATTTATTTTCTTTGTGTTGCTTTATTTTAGATAGTTAGCATAAAATAGCAGTGTGTGATGTGTCAATATGTCTTATTTATAACATGTTAAATGTCACAAGCACTTTATGGAATTCTGAAAGATGTATACAGTACATAGTGTAAAAGAAATAGTGTAAGAAAGCTGTTCTCTGTTCTATTATTTCTGAAGCTTTTGTAACAACGGCAGGCTTCTTTTTATGTTTAGTTTTTTAAGAAAAGAATGTGTGTCCTTGCTTTGATATGAAGTATACTGATGTCTCACTCTCCGTCTTTGAAAATGGTGTTCACACGCACGCACGCACGCACGCAATACTCTTACATACTCAGCGGGTAGGCTGCCAATCTCTTTGAAGGAATTGCACAGAGTATGAAACAAGCTGTAATGAGGATTAGCACACCCTGAAAAGAAAGACGTGCGTGCACCCATGTGAGCTTGCACGCGCACATGCACACGCACACGCACACACACACACACACACACACACACACACACACACACACGTGCGCGCGCACACGCACACACACACACACACACATGCACATGCACACGCACACGCACAGGAGATGAAAAGCCCAAAAGGCAACTGACAACCACAGAGAAAGAGAGGGAGAGAGAGAGAGAGAGAGAGAGAGAGCATGAGACAGTACATGAGAGGAAACATGAGGCAGAACATGTTAAAGGAAAAGAGAGAAAGGGAAAGGGGGTTGAGAGGCAGAATAAGAGGTCGATGAGAGAAATGACTGCAAAAAGACCCAGTCAAACACGAAGACACCTTCATCAAATGTGAAACTGTTTGAATGGGCGAGGGTTTCATTTGAATGTTCCTTTTTGTCTCCGCCAGGCGTGTGTGCGTGTATGTGTCTACGTAAAACACTAATTTAATTAAAATGTGTGAAGAACAAAGGTTTAAGCAAACAATACATCAACATTAGGAGAGAATAACATGTCAAATACCAAATATTGCTTCATGTCAAGGTCTCCCAAAGTAGGCTATGTAAGCAATTTACCATTCGAGGGTTGTGGGTTGTTGGCTGATTTACCACTGTTTCAGGGTTGTTTGGCACTCGGCGAGGTTATTTAGTTATACAAGTTAGAACTGCAACAGTGGGCGGGGTCCATGAGCCAACTCAAGGTTGTTGACTGATTTACCACTGTTTTAAGCCAATCAGAATCCAGTATCTGAACATGTGACCACAAAAAGTGCAGGTAGAAAATGTTTTTGGCCACGGACCCCCATTTGAAATGATCAAATCGTGACTGCTTTTTTCTATTTTCTAAGAGCCAGTGTGTATAGGGTTAAAGTGCTTTTAACACATTTGTATGCTATAATTCTATAATTAATTTGACTATGGTCCCCCCACACACACTTTGAGAACCACTGCTCTTTAAAACATATCTCTTCATATGGTGTCCGTGCACGTGTGGTGTGCACAATACACAATGTTAGCGTGGAACCAGAGGGTGGACACATGCGTGACAGATTGTCAGCGTTCATTCGCCCTTTGCTCTATCCCGCATGACTCCCAGAACCTCACACATGGAAGATATGGTCATCCTAAAAATAATATCCCCCTCCCGCCTCTCTCCTTCATTCCCACCATTTCTTTATTCTGCTTTCCGCACCCATCTTATCTCCTTCCCCTCTCTGTTAATTAGCTCTCCATTCATCTGACTTTTAGATGAGAGGAGAAGCATTTATCCTTCTCTGCCCCCAAAGGGAATACAGTCTAAATTACCAACCATGAAACCTAATGTTAGCTGGCATTGTCTGACCCTTCTTTTAGGTTCAGCACACAATTACAAAATGTACATGCACAAAACAGTTGGCACCTTCACACAGACGCACACATGCACGCTCACGCACACGCACATGCACACGCACGCACACACACTGACCTTTTGTCCTAGGAGTGGATTAGTATGTTACTGTAAACTGGAGTCTGGACTTGCTATTCCGGTTCTGCGAAATGACACATCTCTGGTGTGGCAGTAGCCCTCATGTTTTCCCAGCTTCTTCTGAAATGCTCGAGTTGTGTCACATATTAACACATAGGCGCTGTTAGGTGCTTTCTCTCTCGATCCCCAACTTAGAAATGACACGCACCCACCACAAGCGCCGTCGCACTGGGCCAGATTTACATGACATTAGATACACTGGCTGCCCCATTTGCTACAAAAGCTGCTGACTTGTGCAGTCCATGTGAGAGCTGTTAAGTAGCCTACTGTAGTCTGTATAGGTAGGCATAGGCTACTGTCAGATGTCCTGAAGCAGTCCAAAAGAGAATGGAACAGCCAGCCCAAAAGAAGAAACCAGTTTTACCTGCACTTACCGGTATTTATATACTGTATATACTTATTTTACCCCATATATAGACCGACAAAAATACCAGTAAGACTAAGACGCCCTAAGGGCGAGAAGCCATGAAACATCAGAGCTTCTTAATACGGCAGTTAAGAAGCAGGAGTTAAACTACTAGTAAGATGCCTCAGGGCGACAGTCAAGCGACCTTGCCTAAAGGGCGACGTCGCGTCATGTCTTGGCCAACTGTGATGTATATCGGACCAGTTACCCATATATGGAGACCCCATATATGGAGACCCCTGGTACCCATATATGGAGATCCATGTACATATATTTGGAGATATGCTGTGAGAGCCCAAACACGCTTATTAGTTATGTGAAAGACAAGTCCTATGATGTCTATGACATCTGACATCATAACCTTTTATGCCCATACATGGAGATCCCTGTCTATAGAACCAGCCACACAGATATGGGTCTTGGCCATCTGTCTTGGCCATATATGGATTCTGTTAGTGAGGTATGTGGCCAATGTGTCCTCCATATATGGGCATTCCCATATGAAGTCCTTTTAGATATGGGTTTAATATTGATGACATCAGGGAACTCCATATATGGGCATAAAAGGGATTCTGTTAGTGTGACATCACAGTGAAGCCAGAGCGTGATGTCATAGCGGCAAACCCATCCTGTTAGAGTAGTTCCCCTGACATCACAGTGATGTCAGAGCATGATGTCAGAGCGGCAAACCCATAGACCGTAAAAAAGTGTACACGTCCAGACGGACGGAGTCAGCGTGTACTGTTTCACATACTAAACTGCGACTTTCGGTCGCAATTCTCTGTGCGTTGCTTGAAGATGAGTACTGTATCACACATTGGGACTTGGGGTTTGCAGTTTGATGCTTAATCGTGAGAAGATAAAGTATACAGTGTGTGGTGGATGTTAACAACCCTAATCTCCTTAAAATTATGATTGAATTAATTTCCCAGTGGTGCTTGGCTAAGGCCTACTGTCTGGTAAATAAAAATACCCAAAATAACCCAATAATAAGACACTTTACAATGATTGTGCAATGTATTACATCCACCTATTCATACACATTCATACAATGAACTATAGGACCTCGTCAGGAGCAATTGGGGGTTCAACGTCTTGCTCAAGGACACTTTGACACAAACTCTGCAGCCAACTGGGTTCCCCTAAGTGGCCACTCTACCCCCTGAGCCACTGCTGCCCTATACTATACAATGGCATTAAAAAGTTACTTTTGTAATAACTACCAAATTACCGGTAAGTGTCATTTAGTAAAGCATTTAACAGTTCCATATTATGTGACATGCTGATTGGCAAATAGTGGAGGATTTCGGTAGTTCTAATCAGGTCCTGGATTTGAGTGTAACACTTCCTCCCCACTTCCCAAGATTGTTGTGGTAAATACTGTACTAATGTGTTCATTGGTGACATGCTGATTTACACATGGAGAGCCACAGAAGGGCGGTGATATTTTGATGTCAAGGAAGAGAAATAGGAGAAAAGAGAAGAGAAAACAGACAGAGAGGGCAAAAGTATAACTTCAAAACAGGAGACATTATGAGTTGAATATTTTTTTGCCCCCAGAGAGATAGCATGATATGGGCTAGATGAAATATTTACATGACAGAAGTAGGTGGGTTTATCTAACACTGAAAAATGGATGAGTTCTGAAAAAGTGCTTCCAGGGTCTGCTCGTCCAGACAGAGCATGCAGACCACACCGCACCAGGAACAGCGATAACTCTGCAATCCATTATTCATGGCTGATAGTGTCCTGGGTGTGAAGGCGACCTTGGATGCTCCATGCCATCCCGCAGGCTCCTATTCGTTTAATGAGACTCCACGGTATTTGCCATATGTGATTTAGGAAACCACCTCAGCATGTACGATAGGCTTCTCTATTTAACCTGTATTCATCTAAATATCAGCAGCCCATTTTTAGAAGGGAGACCTTGACAGGACAAAAGTGGTATAGTGACAGTCATGCCTGAACAGGGAGGGAAGTCTCCTCCAGCCACCTGCCAAACACTGATTAATTCAGGGTGTCCTGTTGCTAGTAGGCTACCGCTGGGACATTTTGGGACCGTTTTCCTTTTTTGTTTTTGCTGATGAAAGTTACAAACACGTTGTTACGTTGTTAGTTTTTCCTCTGCGGAACAGTCATAGAAAGTCCATACTGTAACAGTTCTAGTATACCTAGTAAGCTTGTCTACGCATCACTCTCTGCATCTTTGCGACCATAGGTCGCATTTAGTATGAAAACCTGCAGATCATGTCCGTCCATCACGCCTCATGTCATGCTCCATATATGGCCAAAGATCCCTGATGTCATCAATATTAAGCCCATATCTGGGATTGCCCACATATGGACATATTGTGTCAGTCTCATGATAACCAGTGTGGTTGTCGCGACACTAGTCACACTTGTAAATGAATTCCTTGTTCCTTTTATGTCCATTTATGGAGATCCCTGATGTCATCAATATTAAGCCCATATATATGGGAATGCCCATATATGCACATATTGTGTCGGTCTCTGTTGTTTCAGCGCGACCTCGCCCTTCGGGCATCTTACTGGAATTATGTTCTGGACAGTAAAAAGATACACTGGTAATGTAATGGCATGTATCATTTCAGCAATGGTGAAGGCCGAAGATGGATATAATATTTTTTTCCCCCCGTCTGTTTCCCTTTTTAGTTATTATTAAAAAGGTTATTATTATTTAGTTATTAACTTAAACTTTATGTTGGTTTGTTTACTTTTGATTGAGAAAACAATGTTGCGCATTAAAATAATCATCTGGGGACCCACCAAAAATAATTTGGGGACCCACCTGGGGGTCCCGACCCACAAATTATTTTGAGGGGGTCCCCAGTTAAAAATATGATTATTTTGGGGGTCGCGGCCTGAAAAGGTTGAGAACCACTGTTCTAGGGGACACCTTCCCAGACGGCCTCTCTACCCACTCAGCTATGGCTGGCTTCTGTGTGTCTGTGTGTGTGCGTGAGTCCTTCTGTGTGTCTGTGTGCGTGAGTCCTTCTGTGTGTCTGTGTGCATGAGTCCGGAGCTAATCTCGCAAACCTCTGGACTGAACCAGCATCAAACGTTTTGCGCACACTTCTGCCAAGAAAATCACTCCACCGTGACCTTGAACCGTAGGTCGTAGAATCCATTTGGTTTTGCATTTTGCTACTACTCCTACATTGCTTCATGTTTTAGGAATGTCTTGATTTGTTCCGTTAAAGACCTGGTGCCATAGTTTTGTACTTTTTCTGTTTTGTATGTGTCTATGGATTTAACATTACTCTAATAGACCCCCAGGTGTGGTTATAATATGCAAATATGTCTTGTCCTGTGTATTTTTGGTTACCTCCTGAAAGTTGAAACCTCTGAGTCAAAAGCCAGTTGTAATACACACATATGCAGTAATGACATCATAACATCATCATCCCCTTTTTACCATTCAACAACACTGTGGGTGTGCCTAACTTCAGTTGGGTCACCACCCACCTGACAACCAGCCATACTTAATGAACAGATGGGTGTGGCCACATAAAAACACAATTTTAACACTTTCTGTACATTTTTTTGGAAAAAAATCTTTCTCCAAGTAAAATCATAATACCTGATGATTATGTTGTAGTAGGGAAAAATCACGGCACCCCATCTTTAACTGAAATAATGTATTGTATAGGATTGGAGTAGAGGCGTGAACTTTTTTCATATGTGTTTTCCTGTTTTTAATTTATTTTTAAACGTGTTGCTGCGTGACAGGCAAATTCCCCTCCGGGGATCAATAAGGTAGCCTGGGTGCCAGCCTGTTCGCTCAGTTCCGCATTTTGTTTTGTCTCTCCACATCACAGTCTGGATAGCCTCATATCTCCAAGGGGAGGTGGGACATAAAACGTGGCTTTTCAGCCACCGCAGCTTCCAATTGGTCTGTGGTGCGGGGCGGGACAAATACGCAAGTGTGTATTGGCTGGCTGATGACGTAGCTACCCTAACCCTACTCTGATTCGTTAGAACAACACCCAATCGGCAACGACCTTGCTATGTCACAACGGCGTTCAGAAATACGAGTCAACTGATTCATTTCCAGACCGTGATGTGGAGAGACAAAACAAATCGCGGAACGGAGCGAACAGGCTGGCACCCGGGCTATAAATAAGGTATCTACAGAGTCGATTAGCTCTACTTCAATTCCTCCTTAAAGAGCTGGTTGAATAGCAGAAGACATAATTATAATATAATGTAATAATACAATAAATTGTAATGTCATATCATTATAATTATTAGTTGAGTTGTAATACAGTAGGTCCCATTTACAACTCAGTTTTTTTTTGCTATACCGGTACAAGCTTAGTAGATTATCTGCATATATTCATTATCAATTTAACATTTCTGTATGTCTCTGCTAGCCAGAACTGGAGTTTATCATGGCACAAAAGAACCAAAACACAGTGCAGGAAAAACAAATGCCCTTCAATAGTTCACAGAATGACTGCAGACCAACAAGGGCAGGGCCAACAGCATCTGTGTTCTCTGCCAACTCTCTCCCCACACTGTCAGGAAATCCCAGTGGAAGTACCAGTTCCTTTGCCAAGGCAGTTCCTTATTGACAGTAATATCTAGTTATTAACTTATGGGTTGATCAAATGCTATGTTCTCATTGTCTTTGTGAATAAATATGGCTATATGGCAGATGACAATTATGCCTGGGTGACTGACTGTATACCCTGGGGGTATGGGGTTATCTTTGTGCCATAATTAATTCGTATTCGTACTTTTCCTTTTTTTTACTCGTAAACATTTTTACCAAAAAAATTACACGTAAACAAATTAATTTGAAAAATATATCCGTAAAAAAAAAAAAGTACGAATGTTTTTTTGGAAGCTGCAGTAATTATTATGCCAAAACTAAAAAAAACAAGCCAAAATACGAATATTTTCTTACTGTTTTACGAGTTGTTTTTTGGTTACTTCATCACGAATGCTTTCATCATCTGCACGAAGACGAATCTCAGTCAGCAGTTAGAAAACTGCCAAAAATCACATGATCGACAGAGAGCCAATGATGTGAGGCCTGTCCCACTAGCCAATCAAAAGGCTCCGGAGTTGGCATGGCAACCAGCTGTTGCCATGTCTTGTAAAAGTGAGTACTCTGGGCTTTCTTATCCATAATTTTAGCTAATTCCATCACCAGTCCCTATGGAAGTCTAAATGCTCAAAAAATAATACATAAATACTACAATGAAATGAAATAAAATAAATAACAAAATGATATAAATAAAAAATACATAGTTCTATAGATCTAGGGAGTCATCCATATGTTTTCAGATCTATATGCCCATCCCCATGTTCTATTAATAGATCTATGGAGTCATCATATGTTATATTATACTTATTTTAAATAAAGGGGCCTCGGCATCGGCCGAGGGACCCCCCGGAGCTCCGGGGACCCCCGCGGACCCCCTGGCGCCGCCGCAAAGGGGCTCCGAAGGGGCCCAAAAATAGGAGCGGCACTTTCATGGGAAATTCGGGACTTTGACCGTGCGGACCCCCTCCATGGGTGACGGGACCGGGGCAAACGTGACAGCGCGGCCTGGTGGCGGCCCCCCGGTACTGCAGCGCACATAAAAACCCATAACTCGGGCTAGGAGTGACCGTTCGAGACGGGACCGGTACCCACCTGGTGGCCGAACGCCGGTACTGCAGGCGGGTAAAAAAGGCCATAACTCTGCCCCCGAGCCACCGGGAGAGACGGGGCCGGCTGCGGGGGGGTCCCCGAGGGGTCCCCCACCCCGGGAAAAAATAGGCTGAAATACCCAAAAGTTGCCGATCTACGAGCTCCGGCTCCACTCCGCGGGTCCTCGGACCCCCGCATCTCGGAGGGGGTCCCCGGCCGCCCGCCCTGAGCGCCCTGGCCCCGCCGCACCGCCCGGGGGCCCCCCTGGGCCCGAAACAACGCCAAAAAACACCATCTTGTAGTAGCTCCCCAAGCTTGAAAACTGAAAAGGCCGCAGCTCAACCGCTGTGCGGGCCTCGCGCTCGAGCCAGGTACCCCAATGCCTCGTATCCGCAACACGTTTTGAGCTTGTAGATGTGCTATATTCCATATTTTCCATAATATTTTTTGGCATTGTTTCGGGCCCAGGGGGGCCCCCGGGCAGTGCGGCGAGGCCAGGGCGCTCAGGGCGGGCGGCCGGACCCCCTCCGAGATGCGGGGCTCCGGGGACCCCCGACAAGGCCCGCGGAGTGGAGCCGGAGCTCGTAGATCGGCTACTTTTAGGTATTTCAGCCTATTTTTTTGGGGCAGCGCGGGGAAACGCAGGGGTTCCCCGGGGTGGGGTACCCCTCGGGGACCCCCCTGCAGGCGGCCCCGTCTCTCCCGGTGGCTCGGGGGCAGAGTTATGGCCTTTTTTACCCGCCTGCAGTACCGGCGTTCCACCACGGCCGGCTCCGGGGCCCCGAGCCAGACGTGTGGGTACCGGTCCCGTCTCGAACGGTCACTCCTAGCCCGAGTTATGGGTTTTTATGTGCGCTGCAGTACCGGGGGGGCCGCCACCAGGCCGTGCTGTCACGTTTGCCCCGGTCCCGTCACCCATGGAGGGGGTCCGCACGGTCAAAGTCCCGAATTTCCCATGAAAGTGCCGCTCCTATTTTTGGGCCCCTTCGGAGCCCCTTTGCGGCGGCGCCAGGGGGTCCGCGGGGGTCCCCGGAGCTCCAGGGGGTCCCCGGGGGGTCCCTCGGCCGATGCCGAGGCCCCTTTATTTAAAATAAGTACAATATAACATATGATGACTCCATAGATCTATTAATAGAAAACATATGGATGACTCCCTAGATCTATAGAACTATGTATTTTTTATTTATATCATTTTGTTATTTATTTTATTTCATTTCATTGTAGTATTTATGTATTATTTTTTGAGCATTTAGACTTCCATAGGGACTGGTGATGGAATTAGCTAAAATTATGGATAAGAAAGCCCAGAGTACTCACTTTTACAAGACATGGCTGGTTGCCATGCCAACTCCGGAGCCTTTTGATTGGCTAGTGGGACAGGCCTCACATCATTGGCTCTCTGTCGATCATGTGATTTTTGGCAGTTTCCTAACTGCTGACTGAGATTCGTAGTCGTGCAGATGATGAAAGCATTCGTGATGAAGTAACCAAAAAAACAACTCGTAAAACAGTAAGAAAATATTCGTATTTTGGCTTGTTTTTTTTGTTTTGGCATAATAATCACTGCAGCTTCCAAAAAAATATTCGTACTTTTTTTTTTTACGGATATATTTTTCAAATTAATTTGTTTACGTGTAATTTTTTTGGTAAAAATGTTTACGAGTAAAAAAAAAGGAAAAGTACGAATACGAATTAATTATGGCACAAAGATAACCCCATATGGGGGGCACTAAATCGATCACTTTCATTATGGAATTCTATAAAGATGATTAATTATAATATGTAAAAAAAGAAAAAGAAAATATGATACAATGCAATATGTTTTGGATTCCCCTTTGGTCAGTGAATGACTTTGAAGGATTTTGATGATAGGAGCAGATATAAGACACCCAGCCTTGACAAAAACACAACTTTTCAGACAAAAGAATATGCAAATATTGCCCTACAAATGGAACATTAAGCAAAAGACTTTGCACTTGCATAAATAAAGATTGTTGGCAGATATTACCAAACTTGCAGATTTCTAGTGTCTTATACTTTGTCTAGACTACAGTATACACATATTATTTGTTTTAATTACAAATCATAGTCAAATCTATGTTTGTGCCTGATCAGTAAGGAGAGAAAGAGCCAGGTGAGACAGCCAATAATATGTGACTGGTGAGCAAAGTCAGGATTAATGTTTCACCCAAACCGAGCTGCTGGATGAGTGATAGTGGGTAGTGAGAAGAGTGAAACAGGGTGAGAAGAGTGAGATAGGACTGCTCAGAACGGTCAAAACAACACAGCAGGAGCCAAACAATATCAGAGGGATCACTGAGACACACACACGCACGCACGCACGCACGCACGCACGCACGCACGCACGCACACGCACACGCACACGCACACGCACACACACACACACACACACACACACACACATACATACATACAGAGTCACACACACCCATGCATAGATCAACAAAGCTACACAGTACACACACACACACACACACACACACACACACACACACACACACACACACACACACACACACGCACGCACGCACGCACGCACACACACACACACACACACACACACACCACGATGTTTGATCATTCCAAGCACATTCTGTTTGTGTCTTTTGTTTTGACCATGGAACTTGAACATTATGTTTAATTAATCTATTCAGTTCGATGAGGAATAGGTGTCAATTATAATGATGTATAGTTTCACACTATTGATTCAATACAGAGGAAGACCTTGCCACCCCCAACATACTCACACACGAACGCACGCATGCACATACGCATTGATGTGGTTATATTCTCCATAGACGTGGGGCAGTATCACCATTTTAAGCCTTCATGCACACATGTATACAGTATACTGTACATATTGTGTATATCATTTATATATGTATATTATATACAGTGCGTGCATGTGTGTGTATCCCACATAGACCTTGTTTGCCTTCTGTTTCACTCTCTAAACAAACCAGGTAATTGACTAGACAGCCTGTGTTTTGTTTCAAATAACTCTCTCACCTCTCTGTGTCAAGTCCACTGTGAGCGTTTGGATCAGAGCTTAACCCCAGACAGTCATGTGTTGACTCTACGAAGACAAGGTGCCCTTTTGGGGGCCATAGAAACCCATCAAAGAAACCAGGCAGTGTCCCATCTCCATTTTCAGGGATTTATTGCTTTTATCCAACGCACCACCCTAAGTCCCAAGGAACCAGGATACATCGCAATGCACTGATGCCTATTTAAGATGTCCGGGTGAGAGACGCCCTTCAAAATTGGTATGAAAAGTCACCTTCAGACAGCTGCTACCCGTGACTTGTAAATAGACTAAGCCCCCATGCTCCCCCCCCCCCCCCCTTTTTCTTTTTTTTCTGCCTTTGTATTTGATGTTATGCTTTTGAAACTGATATTATCCTAGATAAAGTATGTTCTATCCGTCTGTCTTTCAATGTTATATGAGATACTTAAAGTGTGGTTCCTGTGGAAATAAGCCTCGGCTTTCTAGGATCTCCTTTTAGTTGACCTTGTACCAGTGATGTGTACTGTCATGAAACTGTACTTTTTTTCTATTGCAAACTTCTAATAAATTCTTCAATCAATCAATCACAGACACATCCCTCATTGTGAAAGTGGCTAAAGAATGTGGAATGAATGTATGTTCTAATAATCTTTTGTGGATTTTATGCATGTGAGAACTTTAGCCAAAAATAGCAGATCTACAGTACAGAGTGATAGGTCAAGTTTATTAAGTATTTTGACGGTCCAAGTGGTTAAATATCTGAAAACACAAATTGACATGAATCCAAAATACACTGATGATTGTGCTGTCAAACGATGAAACTACATGGAATCTACGAAAAGGTTGTGGGGGTCCCTGCTTCATCGCTCTATCAACTAAGGGGTCCTTGGCCTGAAAACGTTGAAGACCCCTGCTTTAGAGATACTGTATAAATTATAATATTACAAAACTAAGCACTTTAGCCCTATTTCATATCTTGGCTATTTGAAAATAGTCTGATCTACAAGCTCACAACGGGTTGTGTCGCATCGTGTTGTGGGCTTGCAGATCTGCTATTTTCAACCATTTTTGTACTTTTACTTTTGGTACTTTAAGTACATTTTGATACCAATACCTTTGTACTTTTACTCAAGTACATTTTGAATTCCAGACTTTCGCTTGTAACTGAGTATTTCTACATAGCAGTATCAATACTTTTACTTAAATACTGTAACAAATGTGAGTACTTTTTCCACCACTGCACATAGGACTCCATAGTCTCAGACTAACTCAAGCAGATTGTTTCCAGAATGCCCTTTAACTAGTACACATTAAGGCACTGGTCTATGAAACCGTCAGACTTCTATTCAAGTGCGATACTAAAAGGGTCATTTTCTAGTGAGATATCTCTACTTTTTTCCTGCTTTTTCTTTACCACAATACCTTATTTTTACATACAGCAAACTATACGTTAGCTAATAAATTGTATCAGCTCAAGTTCTCCTTGAAGGGTAGGCAGCCTATAGTGTCCTCTCTGAGACTCCATGGTTGGGGTGGCCAGGGTCAGGAATAATCTGTACTGCTTTTGCTGCCAACCTTTCTCATAGGGACGGCAGTGGCTCAGGAGTTAGAGAAACCAGCTGGGACCCAGAAGGCCCCTGTTTTCGAACCCCAGCTCCCCTGGCTTTTACAGTCAAAGTCAAAGTGTCCTTGAGCAATACACTTGGACCCATACAGTAACTGAGCAGGTTGGTCCCTACCATGGTAGAATGCATTTTACATGCATTTGTTGGCTATACGTGTTTAAGTAATACAATGTTTGTTGTAAAGAAAGTATTGTTTCTCTTTCTGTTAGTGGGTAAGTGTGAAAATGTGGTGAGGTGATAGCAGTGGAGTTGATTCTGGAGGAATTAGGTGCTGAGTTATGCAGTGCGGACGGACGGACACACTACTGTATGTGCTTACATAACACAAAGGCATACTGTAAGACACCAGAAGGAAGGGGTGTAAATGCTGGTCTGCTGGGTCATTTATGATTGTGAGTGCTTTGCTGGTCAGGCATGAGGTGACACAATTAGAAATGATGGGGGTGGAAATACCAATGCGTTTGCTGGCTTAATGGAATATCTGTAAGAGTGTGTGTTCTTATTGGTACCTGTAATGTGTGGGAAAAGCAGATGGTTCCATGCTGGCTCAATACAGGACAGGAGGAGAAGCACATGTGGTTGAACAGACAGGTGATTATGGTTCACAGATGGCTGTAAGTCTGTAGACAGTGTTTGTAAATGTCCATAATTATGCTGAGTGAAGCTGTGGTTATTATTGTCCAGTGTAAATCTACTGTAAGGTCTCAGAAAGTCTCACCCAGGGACGTGGAAATCCCTTGCTTAATTTATGGTCTCTGGTCTAAAAGTCTAGCGGAACTTGAAACTCTCAAAATATCAGCAAAACCTTGACTCAGAAAACAATAACAAATTCTGCTGAGCTTGTTAGTGCTAAAACATAATGTCCTCTACTCAGCCATAAAGCTAATGGGCCCAGTGGTATAAAGTAACTAAGTACATTTACTTAAGTACTGTGCAATTTTGAAGTATTTGTACTTTACTTGAGTATTTCCTACTTCCAGTGGATCAGTGTTTGGGGGGCTAATGAGCAGTACATTTTTGATGGCCATGTCATCTGCATATTTGAAGTAGCAGGCCAGTGGTGAAAGGGCTTTTATAGTAATTTGTGGAGGGTGTAAAGAAATGTAGTGAGTATGCACCCCTGTGGAGTTCCGGTACTGAGAATAATGGTGGGTGACAGTGAATTGTCAACCCTTAGGGCACGGTCAGTCACACTGGGCTCACGAAACTAGAGAGCCAGCGCGATATGCTGTAACGGTATTTCCTTCCATCCCCGGCTGTTCCTGTGAGCTCCGAGCTGCTAATGGGAGTGTCAACATTGCGCTGGTCAGAAGGACGTGTAGTTCTTTTGACTAGCACGATTTGCAGAAGGACAGATCGAGGAATGTAACCTACTTACACTACTCGCGACAATTCCCAATGCAAAGTACTGTGTTCTTTTTTCAATGTTATATGAGATACATTAAAGTGGTTCCTGTGTAAATAAGCCGAAAAACTTACTATGATCTGCTTTTAGTTGACCTTGTACCAGTGATTTTACTGTCATGAACTGTCCGTTTTTTCCCTGTCACCTAAAGGGGTACTGTCACTTTAAAAAAACATCTTAAAATATGAGTTAATATTTTTATGATGTCATTGTGGGAATGCGCAATTATAAGCCAATCAAATTGATTGACTGTACTTGACTACTTACTGTACTGGTCAGCTGTTGTTTACACTGTGACATGAGTTTCAGACCGTTTTCAGAGAGGCCACGTGACCTACTGTATCATACTATTATAATTTCGGGGCGTGTCAGCGGGCCTTTAACATGGGAGTGAATGGGAGTTTCGAGCCGACGAGCGGGCAGTGTGACCGCACCATTACTGCTTGGTGTTGGAGGAAGAGGAAGTTATGGATCCAGTGGAGATGGGTTTCTGGTACTGCATTGTGTTAAAAGCGGAACTAAAATCATTGAAAAGAAGTCTTGCATAGTTTCTGCGGGTGTCCATGTATTGGACAGAAACCCTGCATCATCTGTATACTCCTTTGCTTATACTATATGCACATTTTGGAGGGGATCCAGGAATGGTTAGATGCATAATAGAAGGATGATGTTTTGGAACAGCCTCTTGAAGCATTTAATTAACTACAGTTTATGTTGAAGCAATGCACTCTTAGTCACTGTCCCTAAAGCTCAAATTGAACTTCACAAATGAGCCTTCGTGCCCCTGCAGCTTGGAATAAGTTGTAGACCGTTGTTCTGAAACTTAGGAACTGATCTTGCTTAGGTCTTTCAAAAATGTCTGATTTGATGATTTGATGGCAGTGCCAGTGTACTGCATCTAATGGTTTTATTGTATGCTTCTGCAAGTCATATAATGTTATGCTTCATAATCAATCATGACACAGTTGCTCTCCTAAATGATTTTAATATTCGGTTTATTCGGTCGTAATGTTTGTACTGCTGCTATCCTGAACAGGGCTCCCTCAAAAAAGGGGGACATTTATAACCCTCTGGCGTCTGGCATTTTGTCTCATATAATGCAAATTTGGGTCATGGGTGGGATGGCCCACTTCATTTATTTGAAGCTTTTGCCCTATAATGACATGCCCAAAATAGGGATCAATTATATTTTGTAATCAATTAAATCGAATAGTTTGATTAACAGCTCTGCGTTGGAGGTAGACATCCTGCCTAGTCAGGAGGAACTCCTAATAATCCAATTGAACAGATCTAGCCAAGGGCTACTGGAAAGACTGGAGCCCTGCCGTGCTCGCTCAGTCACCATGACACAATCTTCCTTTCAACGCTAGTCTCTCTTCTCTTCTCGCCCTTGTTTTGCAGGCTGCTCTGCAGGGGCGTCACAGGGGGGGGGGGAGTGGGACTGAGTTAACTAGGGCCCAAGGTGGAGGGGCATTGATTATTTTATACTTTAGCTATTAAAAAATAGCAGATATACAAGCTCAAGCTTTTTGAAACGTTGTGAAAATGTGAGCAATTTTGTATGCATTGTATTTTCTAAGCAAACATTTTGTAACTCAAATTCTGCTTCTGGGAGGTCCCTGGAACTAAAAAAATTGAGATAGAGGTCCGTGGCCAAATACTGATCATTTTGGGGGTCCTTCACATGAAAAAGTTTGAGCACCACTGACATAGAAACAAGGATTTGAAATATTCAAAGACCTGCACAACTTTTCAAGATTTTTCAAAAATAGCAGATCTAGCTTGCAGCTTGAGCTTGTATTTCTGCTATTTTTCAATAGTTAAAGTACCCAGGGCCCAGAATTTGGTGTGACACTGCCGTGCTCGCTCAGTCACCATGACACAAGCTTCCTTTCAATGCAAGTCTATCTTCTCTTCTCTTCTCTTCTCTTCTCTTCTCTTCTCTTCTCTTCTCTTCTCAGGCTGCTCTGTGTACAGTACAGTAGCTCTGATGTTTTTGTCCCCTATTAATTAAATTACATTCAAGGAATGTCTTGTTTTTGTTTGAGTTTCTCCCTCGCCTTTCTTTCCTCTCTTTTTCTCACTTTGTTGTGCTTTTGTTTCTTCACTCACACAAACATACAGAACATGCTCTCTCTCTCTCTGTCACTCTCTCTCAGTCTCTTTTTGTCTCTCTGTCTCTCTCTCTCTCTCTCTCTGTGTCTCAGCTCTCTCTCTGCGCTGGCCCGAGGTGAGCGTGTGCGTTGTCGTCCTTGAATGGATAATTAGAATTACTCCCAGGTACAATATAATTGCGGAAGTGTTTTCTGCATGATGGATGTGCCGTCATTCTGCTCCCCCAACACACACACACGCACACACGCACGCACGCACGCACGCACGCACGCACGCACGCACACACACACACACACACACACACACACACACACACACACACACACACACACACACACACACACACACACGCACACACACACACACACGCACTGATTTCCCTACTGTACGTTTTTCCCTCTTCCTTCCTGTCGGTCTCTCATCGCTCCATTCTCCCTAGTTGTCTTTCCCTCAGAGAACAGACTTTACATACTACAGCATGCTGCCACCTTTCTCCTTCAACACACACACACACACACACACACACACACACACTCACACTCACACTCACACTCACACTCACACACGCGCGCGCGTGTCACAGCCCTACCATATTCATACTCTTCATACGACGCACAACCCTTCTATTCCTCTTTGACCTACTTTAAAATGTATATTTACCTTTTAATGCGACACTACTCTTATATTAGCTTCACTTTGTTCTCTTATCTTCTGCTTAGATTTACAGAGCTGCCAACATTAGGCTGTGAAAATCACACATTTTCTGTGCTATCAATCAGCAAAAGGCCTACCCTCTGTATAAGCCTTAACGGCAAAATCTCGATAATTCGACGTCCCATCATGTAATCCGACGGTGCATTAGTCCGGTGGTGGTTAGGGTTAAGTTTAGGCATAGTTTTACTGAGGTTAGGGTTAGGGTTAAGGTTAGGGTTAGGTACCATCGGACTAATGGGACGTCAGACTATCGAACTTCTGAATAGCGCTACACAGCTGCCTATAACAATGCTCCCCAACCTTTCCTGGATCTGCATGCAGGGCCCACTTGGAAATCTCCAAAGGTTTCCGTGGCCCACCCACCCGAATCAGAGCATGTTATTTTAATGATAAATCAATCGATTTTGTGTTCTGGCTTGGATCAACCCCCGTCTCTCTCTGGAGTCTTGATGTATTACCTGCTCATTGCAAGTCGCTTTGGATTAAAAGTGTCTGCTAAATACCTAAATTGTAAATTGAGTCTTCCTGTGCGCTCCCTAACAGCCCCCCTCAGCCTCAATCACAGTGTGATGACGTCCATGTTCTGTAGCGTTACAGCAACACTCCACACCCCAAGGAAGCCATCATTGCGCCGTCCCACCTCAGGAGACACTGCCGTACTAGAGGATCTGACACACTTTATGTCCATTAGCACTTTAACTACACAGAGGGGCTGTAAATGGCACAGGGTGCCCTCTGAGAGAGCTTGTAGTTGCTGGAAACATGCAAGTTTGACGTGTTCACTCAGGGACACGGGTGGATAATTCCTTGAGCAAAGGGCAAAGTAAACTGCCGTGATGGCTTTCCAGCGATGCTGCAAGAGATACTGATACTGATACGAAACTCTATGCAGCTGATGTCCTCATCAAGGTCTCCAAGGAGTTGCTTGCCGGAAAGCTTACAATGTATCAGTGTGTGACACAATCTGAGAGCTTGTAAAGTGACTGTCGTATTATGGAGTATAAATTGAGCATCAGGGTTTTTTTACAGGCCAAGGACCCCTTAGCTGAGAGAAAGAGATGAAGCAGGGACCCCCACTACAAATTGGAAAAATGTTAAAGCTGTGTTTTCCGACATTTAAACCCTCCATACTTCAACATAAGGGATGTTTCATCATACTGTGTGCCTCTCAAACAGATTTGTATGCATTTCACAGCGCGCAGGATCAGGCTGGAGCACTACCCCTTGAGCAACAATCACAGCCAAATCTAATGATGCATCGTCACCAATAATCCCATTGGTTTTTAAATTAAACAAAGTGTTGAATAATGCAACTGAACATGGAGCATTACAGCTAGCTCATCTGGCACATAAACATGATACAACCTAGAAATGCTAGTGACATGACTATTAAGACACTGATGGCTCATTTTCAGGATTATGCAGCCATCATGGATTTAATATGGTTTTTAGTTTATTAGACACTAATGTTACTCTACTGTATGCTGCTGTCACTAGTCTGTGTGTTTAATGGTGTTTCCCTGATAGCATCTTGACAACTCAGTTTCCATGTGGATTAAAAGCATGCTTCATGTCATGTCATGTCATGTCATGTCATGTCATGTCATGTCATGTCATGTCATGTCATGTCATTAATATTCCAAGCAGCCCCTACAGCTGATTACTCCGATGGGGAATCTGAATGGTCATACCATACCTAGCCTCGGAAACCCAGGCTTCATTAGGCGCTCGGAAGAAAATGAAGCCTGGGCGATCCCATTAGAATCACTGTTGGAGGAAGTGTAGATTTTCCCTAACCAATCAGAGTGCAGAGGGGCGTTGCACGGAATGTGTTGACGACGTCATAACGCAGCTGCGTTCTCTGAGCGGGGGGAGGAGGAGGAGGAGCAGAGCGATTGGTTCACCGACCAACACATGACATAGGGTGCGTTCGGAAATGCGCACTCAACGCACTGGTGTGCCATGTTGTCGTTCGTTTATTCGGTGCACTTGGTGCGTTGTCGTTCGGAAATCCAGTGCGAGGCGCACCAGTGTGTTGAGTGCACGCACTCACCAACCCTACTCAGAAGATGGGGTTTGGTGGTGTGGTGCGGTGGTTCGGTGTTCTGATTGGTTGGTTTTCATGGCCATGTCTCGAATGCTTCTCAGCTGTGAACAATGAAGGAAATTACCGCAAAATGCAGCATTTGCAGCTTAATTGGTCGTTTGTGCTTGATAGTTTCACACGCATTAACGTGTAAACTAACAGCAGGTATGCCAATGCTATGAATTACATCTCCTTTCAATATCAACGTTACGTTAGCATACTTAGCAACTGCTGCTTTTCAGAAAGTTTACCTTCAGAGTTCAGAGTGAAAAAGCTCACAGCTGCCTCTTAAAACTGGTCGTTCGTAAATAAGCCACACTGAACGCACTCTCCAACGTCACGCCCACTGCACTCACTGCACTGAGCACACACCCGGTGCGGGTTTCCGAACGCACCCAGTGTGTTGTTATGTGTGCCTGGCTGGCTAGTGGCTAGCCTGTTGCTTGCTAGTGCTACTTGCTAACCAAAGAAACAGTCCAGAATAGGAGCACTACAAACTAGTAATCAAACACAACATAACATGCCTGCTACTGGTGTTTCATAGCGAGATCGATACGATCGCATTTTACCGCAATTTACCGCATTTTACCGCGACATGATGCGCGGTACGGTACGGCGGCGGCGCTGGCTGCTGTACTTGGAAACACACATGAGTTCTGGGAAACCCCCACCCACGCTGATCACAAGATGCTGATTCACGACGCTGATTCGCCGATCGGAATGTGTTGACGACGTCATAACGCAGCTGCGTTCTCTGAGCGAGGGGAGGAGGAGGAGGAGCAGAGGGGGGTGGGGGGAGGAGAACACATGCTATTGGCTGGAGACTTGCGGACTGACTCGCCGGGCCCGCCCATGTGCACACACGAACTGCTATGAGTTAGGCTAGTGTGTACCATACCATACTATAGTATATTGCAGCTAAACCATATAAAAAGGTATAGTATGATGTTAAACCTTGTAAGAAAGTCATATTAAAGTAGTAGTTCACCCCCAAAATGACTTTCTTTCTATTGATTACTCATGACAAGGAGACTTGAGTTCAATAATATTTTTTGGGTATTTGTCACATTCCTTAGACAATAATTTGATTACAATAAATGTACCCCCATTGACCCAAATGCATTTGGGTCCCCATCCAGAATCAATGGGGGTAAATTTACTACAAGTGCTTTTTTGTCTTGGAAATGCAACCAATACTAAAAGATATTATTGAACTCAAGTCTCCATGGCATGAGTAATCAATAGAAAGAAAGTCATTTTGGGGGTGAACTACTCCTTTAACTATAGCATAATGTTAAAGGTCATATACTAATAGTATGATGTTAATACACTGACAACTTCTAATCAACTGGGTCAACTTCAGCATTTCTACCCAAACCAACCCATACTCTGCTCCTTTTCCAGAAACAAGTAAACCCACCAGCTTGCAGTAAACTTGAGGACAAGACATGGGAGGTTTGTTTGTTAGTGAGAGACTGCCAAATGAATAAACACACTCCATCTTATTCTGCTATCGGCAATTAGATGAGCGCCTTTCTAGATGTTTTCTGCAGAGATATGAATTTACAGTCCAGCATGCAATAGGAGACACATGCTGAGAGGAATCTCATATGACAGCAACATTATGCTTATGGCCCACTCCATCACTTGGCTGAATGTGGGCCTCCAGCCAGTGATACTTGTTATCTTCCATGCTACATGATGGGTGGCTATGTCTCTCTCTCTCTCATAAATCACTTCCAAAACGTTTCCCAAAAAGTTTCAGGGCAGGCTTTTCCTCATGTAAACAACAAGCAATTTATTCTTACTTTTTTCTTTTTTTTTTTTTGCTGCACCAAAAGCTGGTCACAATTTATCACAGATTTTGTAGTGGTGTAAAGTAACGCATGTATTTTTGGAGCATGTCCAAATTTAAATACTTTTACTTCTACTCCATTAGATCTCAGAGGCAAATATTGTACTTTTTGACATACTTGACTTAACTCTTGCTGGTTCGGTGTTGGGGGATCTCCTCTTCCCGCCTCGCGAGTTTTCTTTCTCTAGGAGGTAAAAGGGATAACCCCGCCCCGAACTCATTTGCGGCACCGCTAAGACCCGTACGCGGAAGCTTGTGATTGGCTGAACCGGAGGTAGGGAACGCTCCGCTGTGTTCACTTGGACCGCACAGAGGTGAAAACAAGCGCTCGGGGCGTGGTTATCCCTTGTTCCTCCTAGAGAAAGAAAATTAGCTTCCGCCTCGGCAGACCCTTCCAGCTGTTTCTGAGTCTTCCGGGTTTACTTTTACGTTGCGACTCGCGATGCGACGCGATGGTTTCAAATATTAGCATAGGTTTCAAATGATAGCTGTAAATCTATTATTGTTACAGCATTTGTCTACCCCTAGTTTAGTACCATTTCCTCCAATATTGCATTTAGCAATGAACAAGAACAATCATGGAGGCTAATAACAGTGTGGCCTCCCCTGTCCAATCTTAACTAAAGAAATTACTGTACTGTGTTTTTACAGCTGGGGAGCACCAGTGGGTTAAAAGTTAGTGCACTGACAATGATTTAAATGTCTCCGGTTTAATTCCAGCCAGAGCCATACAATTTACAATTTAGTAATTTAGCAGATGCTTTTAATCCAAAGCAATTTACAATAAGCAGGTAATACTGTCAATATAATAAGTAAGATAATATGTCAATACATCAACAGCAATACAACAAATGCATAGAAATATCAATCTAGAAAAACAATAACATAGGTAAACCACACACCTAAGCAGTAAACATTTTTCTAAAACCTAAAAATGCTATATAGCTTCATGTGTGGTCATCAAGGGAAGGGGAGTGTTAAAGTAGTGCTATGGGTTTAGGTGGAGTCTGAAGAGGTGAGTCTTCAGTCCATGGCAGAAGCTAGGGAGTGAGTCTGTAGTTCTAAGTGCGACAGGGAGTTTATTCCACAGTTTGGGGGCCAGGAGTGCAAATAGGACGTTGTCTAGGTTTTTAGCGAGGTTTCTGTCAGCATCCCTGTGTTGGCTGATCTGAGTGAACGGTTGGGGTTGTAGGGGTTGGTCAGGTTTTGGAGGTATGGAGGAGCTGTACCTTTGGCTGCTTTGAAGGTCAGCATCAGTGTTTTGTATTCAATGTGGCCACAACTGGTAGCCAGTGGAGGGAGCGGAGAAGGGGGAGACATGTGAGAATTTTGGTTGGTTGAAGATCAGTCGTGCCGCGGCATTTAGGATCAGTTAGGCCGGCTTTACACTGCAGTCAAATCCAGCCCAAATCCGATTTGGTTCTCAGATCTGATCTTTTGGCCCGACTTTTCACACTGCATTTGCAAGTGACACAGATCTGATCTGTGCGTTCAGACTGATTTTAACAGTGTCAGCCCAAAGCTGCCCTGCGTCTACATATCTGCTTTGGTTACCGTGGTAACGACGTCGGCGTCATGACGTCACGTTACAACGTTGACGCTAGTTGATCACGTGTTCAGAAAATGCGACATAACAGACAAGCGACAACAACAAAAACTTTTTCTCTCCTTTTCTTCACTCTTGTGTTTCGCTCTTCTCTCTGGTTGTATCTATTTAGCTCACGTGTTTTCTCTCTCCTCTCTTGTTTTTCTCATGTGCTCAGAACGCTGTAATATGCGCTATAATCAAATAGTAAATAATCGCGCTCTGTAATGACGTCGGGGCTCCGCGCTCCGTCACAAGTGACGCTTGGCCACTTTGATGTGACTTGCATGTGACTTGCATATAATTCAATGGGGTGGATGTGGTTGCTGCTTTCAGACTGAGTCAGATGTCCTCAGATCCGATATGGATCAGATTTGAAACCACCTCTGGATGTGGTTTTTCATAATCGGATTTCATGTGACATGAATGTGACCTGTCTAGATGTAGACTATTTAAAAAAAATCGGATTCCACTTTTGATGTGACTCAGATCCGATTCAGGCTAGATTTCAGTGGCAGTGTAAAGCAAACACAGCAGCAAGATTTGTGAACTGTTGTGACAAAAGAAGGCTAGAAACACAACCACCCTAAGGACTACAAACCATGGATTGACATCTAGACCTACTGCACATACAGTATGAAACAGAGCTGATACCTTTAAATGCATTTTGAGGAAAAAAATGCTGCTATTTGTACCCTGTATATAAAATGTCACAATGCGACATAGCTCTGTTTACTCAATGCTGTACCCCCTCCTATGTTCCACATTTTCAACTGTTTTTATTGTATTTGTGATACTTGCTTTGGCAATGTAAACGTATGTTTTCTCATGCCAATAAAGCTCCTTTGAATTGAATTGAATTGTAAAGCCGGCCTTGGAGAGGCTTAAGTGCACATGCCGGGAGGCCAGTGAGGAGAGAGTTACAATAGTCCTAGGTGAGGAAGGGTCTGATTCTACGGATGTTACAGAGTGTGACCCTACAGGACTGGGTGACTGATGCAATGTGTGCCTTGAATGATAGCTGGCTGTCCAGGACCACACCAAGGTTTCTAGCAGTTGGAATCAAAGTCACCAATGCATTCTCTATGGAAATAGTGAGATCTTGCATGGGGCAAATCTTAGCTGGGAAGAAGAGAAGCTCTGTCTTGTCTGGGTTCAGTTTGAGGTGGTGGGCTGACATCCACTGTGAGATGTCGGCCAGACATGTGGCAATGCGTTCTTCCACCTGGGTGGCAGAAGGGGGGAAGGACAATGTGCTGCACACATCTTTACTTTCAACCATCAGCTTCCAGTATACACTCTAAGAAAATAAACAAATAATCACCGTAAAATCTAATTTTAAACCAGCTCACTCCCTTGTGCTTGAAGCTAAAGGTTCTAATCCACATTTCCAGTTCACCGGTGTCGGTGTCTGTGTCTGTGTCCACCTGTGTGTGTGAGTGACTTAGTGATTGCTGACTGAGGGGCTATACCTCCCTTAGCAATCAGGCTATGTTTTATATAAAATCCACTAATCCCCTCATTTCACAGGATTATCAGGACATGTGTCATGCAACCTCAGAGTGGCAATTGAGAACGACATCAGCCACGTATTCTAAGAAGCCCCCCTGAGAACGGAGTGGCTATCTGGCTTCAACTCAGCCCAAGGCCCAGCTGATCTAAAGTAACATTTACTAAGTGCTACAGTATGTTGAGTATTTACTTGAGTATTTCCAATTTCCAATACTTGTACTTTTACTCCACTACATTTATTTGAAAACGTTAGTCACTAGTTACTTTGCAGATATAAATTATAATATTATAAAACATACATTAACCACTTTAGCCCTATGTTATACCTTGGCTATTTGAAAATAGCCGATCTACGACATTTTGTACTTTTACATTTTGATGCCAACACTTTCATACTTTTACTCAAGTACATTTTGAATTCCAGACTTTTACTTGTAAGGGTGCCCTCAGACCAAAATACCTATCAGAGTGGAATCCGCATTCCGCCAATGCATTTCAATGATAAGGGAGCGTTTTTTGCAGAAATCCTCTGCTGGCATGAACCCGCTTCACTCTCATTGAAATGCATTGGCGGAACGCGGATTCCACTCTCATAGGTACTTTGGTGTGAGGGCACCCTAACAGAGTATTTCTATATTGCAGTATTTATACTTTTACTTACTTTTTTTACCACTGATCATGTCCAGTGTGCTAAAATGACAGATTAATTTCCAGAAAACGGGGACAATTACATCATTCCAGGTACACACAGATTAAAGCATTTAAGTACAGGTTGCTTAAACTGATGATGATGACCACATGCCTATACTCTACAAATGGCTGACAAGCCAAAGACAAATATAGGGACATAAAACAATGAGACGCGAAAAAGCGACCTCACCCTAAAGGGCGAGGTCACGCAGGACGGAATTCGCACTGGACAGAATTCATTTGCAAGTTTGATACGAGTTGCGGTTGGTTGTTAAATGTGGACAAAATATTTTCCCAAATATGGATATGACTGACGTCTGACATCATAGATGACTTATGTTATAGACCACATGAGACTCGGACAATATGTCCATATATGGGCATTACAAGCTATGGGCTTAATATTGATGACATCAGGGATCTCCATATATGGGCATATACAAGGGACAAGGACGGAATGTGATGTCACAATGTGATGTCACAACAATGTGATGTCATAGGTTAATAGCATTAAGGCTAACCATAAATGAGAATAGTCACAGTGCGTCGCATAGCAGTATTGCAGTATTGATACTTTTACTTGATTACTTTTTCCATCACTGCACATGCAGTGCACACACACACCGATCTCCGCCTTCCTCCCTCAGCCCTCTACTCTCTCGTTCTCTCCTCTCAGTCTAGCCGGCGCAGATCGATCCTATCAACTTATTATCAACGTTGAATGTTTGGAATAATGGAAACGCAGAGAAATAACTAACCAGTAAGACTCCCTAATCGGGAGATAAGCGACCGTAGGTCACTTATCTCCACAAATAGGGCAAAAATTTGTTTTTCCAGGATCTTCCTGATCCATGTTGATGACATGAGTGTAGACATACTGTGTAGTGATCGACTGGGGGCGTCACCACTTTTGCATCCGTTCTGGAGCACCAGGAGTGGGTGGTCCCCAGGAATTCCCCGTGAGCAGCCCCGTTGGGGTGGTCATTTGGTCATTTTTGCACATTTGGTCATTTTTTACACCTGGGGGTCCCCCAGGGACCTGGGGGTCCCTGAAGCTCCGGGGGTCCTTGGAGGTTGTAGTTTGGCAGGTAAGGAGTGTGTGTGCAAAATGTGGCATGGATGGGGGCAACGGTTGTGGAGATATGAGCAGGGCAAAAGTGTGACGTGTGACGTGTGACTCACTCACTCACTCACTCACTCACTCACTCACTCACTCAGGGACGGACAGCCGGTAGAGGTTTTGGTAGTAAATGCGACCTACGGTCGCAATAAAGGGCTGTCATAGTAGCCGCACCAACAACGACCAGGCTGGCAGCTCAGCTTCTTATAGGGTTCTTATATTGCAGGACGGCGGCGGAAGTCGGGCTGCCCGTTTGCCGTAAAAGCGGAAGTCCCGCCCCGCTCCGTGATATTAGCTTATCCTGCAGTATGTCATGTGCTAAAGTGATTCCAGTATCAAATCAGTTCTTTGGATCCAGTAGAGCCAAATTGTACCACTGAGCTGTTTACAGTTATTCTTCAGTGCATATTATGGCTATTGCCTTACAGTCACATAATTCTTTTATAGGACATGCAGTAGCTACAGTAATTTGACTATTAAACCGCCTAATGCTGTTTGCCTGTACAGTCTGTATGATATGCACTCAATTAGCTATCAATTTGGAAGGATGGAAGGTGAAAAAGACCATGGAATGTTGCTTCACATATGGTGAATCTTAATGGGGTGGCTTCAATTTTGCATAGACCTGCCACTGAATGTT
The DNA here is from genome assembly GCF_963921795.1 of Nannobrachium achirus. Lineage (NCBI taxonomy): Eukaryota > Metazoa > Chordata > Actinopteri > Myctophiformes > Myctophidae > Nannobrachium > Nannobrachium achirus. The sequence continues at coordinate 30,268,944 of NC_137812.1, read as the reverse complement.
TTAATTGTCATAGTACAAATTGGTTAGGAATGTCCCTCTGAGACCACACTACGGCATTTTAACCAACTGCTAGGATTGCCAGATGAATGAGGTTTAAGCATATACATCTTAATCTAGAGGCCAAGGTCACACATAATCACACTAAAGTATCTCAAAGTCAATGATAATGTACAGTGTAGTCAATCGTTTTCCATCTAAATATAATAAAATATAATTGACAGGTCAGAAAGGGCCCAGCAGAAATGTACTGTAAGTGGTGTGACACAACATGTGTTGTTGTTCAAAATTGAAGGCAATTCACGTGTGAAATTTGAACATTGTCCGAATCCCATTTATCCAAACGTATCGTTCAACCTACCCGTCTATTTCTCCCTTTGTCAGCTGCTATGTCGTTGGTTACTAGGCAACTGTCAGCTAAATGGCGACTGCGCAACTCAAAAGAATATGTCTCACATTTGAGACATAAATGCCAGAGTCTGGGAGATGGGGAGAGAACAGCCTCAGGAATACATTTGTTTTTGGACAAGTTTTTTTATGTAAGCCTATACATGTTTATGCTTATTTATACAATAGTACATTTTTTCCAATATTCTGCTGAATGTAATAACAGGGTGCACAAATCGCGTGGACGGACCCGAGACTAATAGTTCTGAACTTTGAGAGAAAATGTGTTTTATATTGTAACGTTGCACTCATTTCCACGACACCAACTGTGCAATACCCATGCAGGGGCGGCAGTGGCTCAGAAGGTTCCCAGTTTGATCCTGGGCTCCCCCGAGTTTGTGTCCTTGAGCAATACACTGAACCCCTAATTGCTCCCGATAAGCAGGTTTGTGCGTTGCATGGTTTACTTTGTCTGCCATCGGTGCAGGGGCGCTGGAACTCCCAAATCCCAAGGGGAGCTGAGCCTGGAGGAGTTCATGCGTGCGGCCTTTCGAAAAATTCACGTTTTTTATCCGGTTTTGGGTTATTTTTATTACGGTTTCGGGTGCTTATTCCACGCACAACGGTGTAACAAGGAGCTATAGTTACAAGTTATTTTAGCACACAGTGCAACACACAGCACGCATGCACACACACACACAGTCACTCACGCACACACTACAAAATCGGGTATTCTTTTTGTAACAGTTTTCTACTGTTTTTTATTCCCCATATACAACGGTGTTAGTTTGCAACAATGAGCCTATAGACAGTTTCTAGTTCTCAAATAATTAGACTTTGGTGTGCCATCAAAGCGGGATTTAAATTTGACTTCCCTTCTGACCGGAAGTGGCAAGGTGACCATGTGATTAGGTCACCATGTGATAATCAAATACCTTTTTTCAACATATTTTATTCCCCAAAGTCAAATACCTTATTGTTTTAATATAGCTCTGTGTGTGTGTATATATAGGCTTATTTAAAATAAAATAAAAAACCTTTTTTTTCTTTTTTTTCCCCTCCCCACCACCAGGGGAGCTGCAGCTCCCTCAGCACCCCACTTCCAGCGCCCCTGCATCGGTGTATGAAAGTGTGCGAATGAGTAAATGTAATGCACCTTGGTTAAAGGGCACTAAATAAATACACCATTTATGATCCAATCTTCAGCCAATCACAAGAGCACAACAACTGACATTCAATTCAGGCAATGTGCTGTGGCCGCAGCGGCGAGTTCAAGTTTTAATTTCAGTCTACATTTCAACCTCTTGCAACAGTATGTGTTCGATCAGTTCTAAAATTTTGATGGCGGAAATTGTAGGTCTTTTACCCATCTAATTTTCTAAAATGTCCTATATGAAGTGCTCATTTAATTACACTAATCTCTGCTCCCATTAAATTCGTTCAGCACTTCAAGCACTTCAATATGTGAAACAATTTCAATGCAGATACTGTACCTTCTGGTACCACAAGGCTATCAGAGTTAACACGTGACCTCCAATGTCTAGGCCTATATCAGTGTTTCTTAAGCTTTTTTTTAGGACAGTGCCCCCTGTCCAATGTAAGGCCCTGTCACAGGGATTTCAGGCCTGGTCACTATCATGTGAGTATTTTCAGAACCATGGTCAGTATTATGTCAGTGGCATGATATCATGTCAGTATCATGGTCAGTATCATGCTAGTATCATGCAGTTTCATGTCAGTAATATTGTGGTCAATATCATGCCAGTATCATTTCAGTGTCATGCGCTGTATCATCATCATGTCACTATCATCATTAGTTGAAGGCACAACATTAGAAAATAAACATATATACAGTAAACAGTTATTTGCAATCCCTTATTATTTTTGAGGACTTATAGTAAAACATATCTGGTTTTATTCAATATTGTTATAATATTTGGACATCAACATTCAAGCCATCATTCAGATTTTTCTCAGTTTATTAGCCACTCACCGTAGCCAAATATTCTGCCATGGTGTACTGACTATTTAGTAACAGAGAGCCTTAAAGATTATGGGTTTTTGTTGTTTTGTTGTCAAGAAATGATGTACCACACGCTCGATCGCTTCTGGTTCAAATATCAGTCTATTGCCCGACCACACCTTGTGTGTGTAGTAAAATACAGGCCCCAAGATGGAATACAATGCTCCGTCAGAGACTATCTGGGATTAGAACCAGACACCTTCTGGATATTGAGATTTAGCTCTATATTCTGGAGATTGTTACAGTAGCTTAGTTTAAATACTTCCCAGGGATATCCCACATCGCCTCTAAAGAGAGACAAATGGTCACACCTCAGTAGGTATTTATTCTCTAATGATGACTTGATGCCACACCAAGTCTCAGAGAGACTAGGAAAAGGACATAATGTAGATGTTGCAATGCTGAAACTGCCTGCTTGCCCAAAATTGATCCAGGTAAATACATTTTGGTAAATGGTGCATTTATATAGCGCTTTTTATCCACAGCGCTTTTCATTGATTGTGCATTACATTCACCCATTCAAACACTGATGGCAGAGGAAACCATTCAAGACGCTGCACCCAGGGGCGTCACACCAAATCCTGGGCCCTGGGTACAAGGATTCACTGCGGGCCCCCCATGAATGTTAACTGTTGAAAAATAGCAGATATACAAGCTCACAGCGCGGCACTCGAGCTTGTAGATCTGCTATTTTTGAGAAATTGTGAAAATGTGTGCAAGAAACCTATGTCAAGAACCCCCAAGATGATATGTATTTGGCCACGGACCCTGATCTCAAAATATTTAGTTCCAGGGACCCCCAGAAGCAAAATTTGAGTTACAAATGTTCGCTTAAAAAATACATATATTCAAAGACTTTCACACATTTTCACAACTTTTCAAAAATAGCAGATCTACAAGCTCGCAGCGCGGCACTCGGTGCCGCGCTGTGAGCTTGTATATCTGCTATTTTTCAATAGATAAAGTTATTAGGGCCCCTCCACCTTGGGCCCCAGTAACTCAGTCCCACTTTCCTACCCCTTGTGACGCCCCTGGCTGCACCAACCTGCTCATCGGGAGCAATTAGGGGTTCAGAGTATTGCTCAAGGACACTTCGACACTCCTGGGATCGAACTGGGAACCCATCCGGCTGCCCTGCCGGCCTTTACCCCTGAGCCACTGCCGCCCCAGGTAAAAATCAACAGAGGAGCTGAGAGGAGGAAAACAATACCTCAGACACTCTCAGTTTAGTAAGCCTGCAAGTCATCAGCCACAACTTGGACAAAAATAACACAAATCTATTAGGTTCCGAACGGAACCCTGTTTATTTAAAACCGGAGGACAGGGTCCCCCTAAGGGATAACAGCGCCATCTGGTGGCGCAACAGAGTAAAACTCATAAGCTCCCGAACGTCAAATACAAAATGTCGGGAGGGCTGTCAATCACAAACGAGGGCACCGCCCCCCGAGTGTATAAAAGCCCCCTGGGCCAGCATAGCTTCCTCTAAAGCCGCACCTCTGCCCGCAACAAGCGAACCGAGGGGCTTAAATCGGGGGACCCTGTCCTCCGGTTTTAAATAAACAGGGTTCCGTTCGAAACCTAATAGTTTATTGTCAAACCTCCAGACAGGGTCCCCCTAAGGGACTCATAAACACCCCGAGAAGCCATGCACCGACAGAACTGTCGTGAACCCAGACCACAACCTGAAAGAGTCACCGTCAACCGACGTGACCCCTCCCAGGAACCGGCCGACCCAGACCCACAGGGCCTGGGCGTGTCCAGACAGTAAAAAGACCCTGACAGACCGAGATCTGCCTTATGCACTAATAGCAGACATAGGTCTGCCTTATAATACTACAGTAAGATAAGGAAACAGTCAGGGTCCCCCCCAAGCCACCCAGGAACAGCGGCACGCTGTCCCAGGAAAGGGAGAGAAGAGAGCCGTCCCACTACACAGTAGATGGGGCAGCAGCACCCAGGACCGAATGCGCCAAAGCAGAAAGCGCAAGGTCCAAGTGATAGTAGGTCGCAAATGTGGAGGGCGAAGACCAATTCGCCGCAGCACAAATCTCATTAATGGAGACCCCCTTGGACAAAGCCCAAGAGGTCACCACACCCCTAGTGCTATGGGCCTTAAATGCCACCGGCACTTCAGACCCCGCACGGGCGTAAGCCAACTTAATAGCGTCCACAATCCAACTTGACAAAGTTGGTGTGGACACCGCTTTTCGTTGCCGAGCATTCAGAACAACAAAAAGCTGAGAAGTAGACCTGCTGTCCGCCGTCCTGTCACAATAGGCCTTCAAGGCCCTAACAGGACATAGACAATGAAGACGCCTATCCTCCTCCGAAGCAAACGGAGGAGGATGAAAAGCCGTCAGAACAACAGGGTCCTTCGGGACCACCCGGTTCTTCGGAACAAAACCCAAATGAGGTTTAAGAAGAACCCTAGAGTCATTATTGAGAAACCTCATACAATCATGACTCACTGAGAGCGCATGAAGGTCGCTCACTCGCTTTGCCGTAGACAAAGCCAGCAAAAGAGCCGTCTTGAAACTCAAATGCTTCAAGGAGGAACTCTCAATAGGTTCAAACGGTGCCTTGCATAGGCCCACAAGAACCACCTGTAGATCCCAAGAAGGGAACAACACTCTAGTCACAGGTCTCAAATGGTCGACACCATGCATGAACTTGACCACCTCAGGGATTTTAGACAAGCCTTTGCCTGCCACCCCCAGGTGACAGGCATCCAAGGCCGCTAAATAACCCCTCAAGGTAGAAAACGCCAGACCCAGGTCCAGGCGGTTCTGCAAGAAATCCAACACCCTCTGGGCTGGAGCCAAGTGAGCCACCACAGGAGGATCCTGAAGCTCACACCAGTCCAAGAAGGCATTCCATTTTCCATCATACAAAGCCCTAGTAGAGGAGGTTCTAGCACTCTGAATAGTAGCTACAACCGCTGGTGAGAAGCCTGCTGCCAGCAGATTCTCCCTCTCACGGGCCAAACCCACAGGTCTAGGACCCGCGGGTCTGGATGGAAGATCTCGTCCCCTGCCTGGCGTAGCAGATCCCTGTGCAATGGGAGCTGCCAAGGGGACCGATAGAGCAGTGGGGTGATCAAGGACCTCCACACTCCCCAGGATGGTGCCACCAGAAGAACCTCCAGGTTGGCACACCTGATCCTCTCCAACGTGGGAAGGATCAGCTGCAGGTGCGGAAACGCGTAGAGAAGGCCCACCGGCCACTCGTAAGCGAACGCATCCGTCCCCAAGGGAGAAGGCCCCCTTACTGAGAAGTAAAGGGGACACTTCGAGTTCTCCTGGGAGGCAAAGAGATCGATCCGAGGCTGCCCGAACCTGGAGAAGATCTGCCTCACTACTGCCGGATGGAGTGACCACTCCTCGTAGCGAGGCTCCCCCCTGGACAACAGATCGGCGCCGCCGTTCTGAAGTCCCGGAACATGGGAGGCCCTGATGGACCTGAGACGCGGCACGCACCATAGAGCCATCTCCCGAGCCAGCTGATCCAGCGTGCGCGAGGATAGGCCGCCCTGTTTGTTGAGATAATACATGGCCGCCGTGTTGTCCGTCCTGACTAGGACATGGCAACCCTGGAGAAACGGTTCGAAGTACTTGAGCGCCAAGTAGATCGCCATCAATTCCAGATAATTGATGTGAAACTCCAACATAGCCGGAGTCCACAGACCCCTGGCTGAACGCCCCTCGTGGGTGGCACCCCACCCCGAGCGGCTGGCGTCCGTGGTAATCACCTTGCGCGACACCACCTCGCCCATGGAGACTCCAGTTGTCAACAACGCCTGATCCCTCCAAGGAACCAGAGCGTCCAAGCAGACCTGGCTGACAACCACTTTCCTGTAGCCCTGCCGGGAGGAAATCCTGAGTGCCAGTGTCCACCGCTGGAAAGGTCTCATATGAAACCTGCCCAAGCGCAGAAGTTGCACCGCTGAGGCCATCAGCCCTGCTAACTTCATACACTCCTTGTATCTGACCACCTGGTTCAGCTGAAAGGAGCGGAGACAAACCAGAAATCTGTCCACCCTCTCTGGTGAGAGGCGGGCAGACATCTCCACCGAGTCCAGAGATATCCCTATGAAGGAAATCTGCTGACAGGGTGTCAACATGCTTTTGCCAAAATTGACGTTGAAACCCAGAGACTTCAGGTGTGATAACACCAGATTGGTATGACGCGCCGCTTCTGAGCAGGAGGCGGCTGAAATCATCCAATCGTCTATGTAGTTTGCGAGTCTGACCCCCTGTCGCCTCAGTGGAGCTATGGCCGCTTCGGTCACTTTCACGAAAACCCGCGGGCTCAGGGAAAGGCCGAAAGGGAGGACCGTGTATTCGTACAGGCGCCCCTCGAAGGCAAACCGCAGGAACTTCCTGTGGGGGGGATAAATAAGGACGTGCTGATAAGCGTCCTTTAGATCCACTGAACAGTGGAAATCCCCCTGCCTCATTGATCTCATCAGAGCCTCTGACGTCAACATCCTGAATTTGAATTTTTTCAAGTGCTTGTTCAGAGCACGTAAATCCATAATCGGACGTAGCCCCCCCCCTTTTTTGGGGACCAGAAAATAACGGCTCCAGAAACCTAGACGGCTCTGATCCCGAGATAGCTCCACTATAGCGCCCTTGCGCAATAGCGAGCTTATCTCCTCTCTCAAGGCCTCTGCCTTCAAGCCACGGGCTCGAGTGTAAATAACCTTGCTGGAGAGAAAGGGTACTTCCGCGAACTGTAGCCTGTACCCCTGTGTCACCGTCCGAAACACCCATTGATTCGGATTGCAACGTTTCCAATGCTCCGCACACCGAGCCAGCGTGTTGTTGAGCAAAGGAGAAGCCTTGGGGTTGTACAGAGTCCGCGTGACTAAAGGGTCGCGAGGAAGAGGTTCCGTTCCCAGAAGAGAAGTTTCCGTATCCGGTGGCCACCTCGCTGCGCAGCGAGGGGTCTCCGTGTCCGGCACTTTCATTTCCGTATCCGGTTGCCATCGCACCGGAAGGCGCGTGACCCCCGTATCCGGTAGGTTCGTTTCCGTATCCGGTAGAGACCAGAAACGTAACGCCCTCCTGGCCCCGCTCGTTAAAGATGCAGGGGGAACACAACGTGGAACCCGGGGGACAGGTTTTATTACATAAGAAACACAATCCCCGGCTTGGGGAAGTGTGTTTACGTTTAATACCTTTTCTAAGGCCTTTATTTTCTTCCTTACGGGAAGACGAGGCCGACCCTGGTTGTTGTGAAAAGCTGACTTCTTCCCTATCGTTAGCACCAAACCCCTGTCCTGTACTAAACTCGGCACTGCAGTGCCGCTCAGTGGAGACAGAGGAGTATTGCATAGAAGAGGAGTTGAAATGCTGTGAATAGGATCTAACGTAATAGGAAGCATTTTGCAAAGAGAAACCCCTGGCTTGTACCCCGTCTGCCTGACTGGATAAAGCGGTGCTTTCTGAGCTGATAGAAAATCCAACCTGGACTTCTCTATACTGGCTGTATTCATGCAAAATGGAGTCGTCTGTGCTAATGCAGGAGGAGTCGAAATAAACAGGCATTGTTTCATCAACATACTCTTTATTTTTATTGGCACTGGACACAGAGGAGGAGGCACACATATTATTTTCTTGGCATGAGAAATAATTATATTGTCCACCCGCCTGCGTTTGATAGGGGGGGTCCCCTGAAAATTCAAGGGGGCCCCGCCAAGGTCCAATGTCACTTCCGCGACGGCTTCCCACGGGCCCTGTAGGAGCCGCTCGGTTTCCCGCCCCTGTGAGGGGGGCGAGGCTGTGAGCGGGCAGGAGCCCTCACCTCTCCGCGGGTGGGCCCCGCAGAGGAGGAGGGGGTCCTGGGGGGATGGGGTTTTCCCCTGCTGGAGGAAGAGCGCCCTCTGTCAGCCTGACCTTGGGCCTTCCCTCGTCCCTGCCTGTCAGGTTTAGGCTCCTGTTTGGGCTCGGTGGTAGCCTCCAGGAGCTCCAGGGTGATCCTCTTGGCCTCCACCTCCTGGCGGAGGAGATCCAGTCCATCGCCCATCAAGGTGGTAGGGTGTCCGGGTAGGTCCTGCATGACCTTCGCGGTCTCCACCCCCGAGGAACCAGGTAGCTTGACTTTGTTGAGCCACCTTTGCCTCTCCGCCTGCATCGAATAGTCCATGCCATGTCCAAGCCATTCGATGGCATGGACATTCAGGTCCACCAGCATGCGGAGGGTCTTGTCCAACTCGGCTGCTGTGTCTTCAGGGACCCCCTCTAGCTCACCGAGGAGGCGCCTGGTAGAGGTGAGCAACAGCTGTGTAACGTTCAGTCCTCTGGCGGCCAGCGCAGAGGATCTGTAACAGTTCCTCACCAAGGCAGACTGTTTGTCGTCGAAATCAATGGCGAATCCAGGCGCCTTGTTCCCGACAGCCAGCTTGAATGGACAGCGACCGCCCGGTGCCGTCCGCTCGTGCTCTGGCTTGATGTTCCCCGCAAAGGACTGAGCGAGCAGCTTATCCATGGGGGGACACAGGGGGATCCCTATGCTCTCCGCGTTGAGGCAGTCAACAAGGAAAGGGAGCTTCGGGGGGTCCTTGTGAGTGGACCAGGTGGAATGCAGGGCCTCCGCAAACCCAGGCACCACAGGGATCTTCGCCATGCGTGGCGGTGGGGAAGGCTCCACGTCCTGGCCTAGGATGGGGACTCTGTCCCGGGGTCCAAGCGCTGGGGCTTCGAGCGGCAGCTCCAAGCCACATCTGATGGCGGCGCGCTCCAACACCGACAGCTCGTCCAGCGGGATCGAGTCTGGGTCGGGTGCTGTTGCTCCGCTCCCCCCTACTGGCGTAGTAGGGGGGATGGGAGCAGTATGGGCCGGGGAGAGCACAGCGGAGGAAGGAACCTCGGCATGAGGGACCTCCTTGGCTGCGTCTCCGCCCTGTCCGGAGGGGAGCTGAGGGTCTTCCTCCTCATACTCACCCTCGGACCCTTCCTCCGACATCCCAGGGTCGTAGTCGTCCTCCGCCTCATCTCCATCGCTGTCGTGCCAGGAGGACTGCATGGCGCGCTGCTGGGGGACGGAGAATGACAGAGGAAAATCACCGACGGTGAAGTGGCCAGAAGCACCGGGGTGGAACTCCTGGAAGGCGGCCTTCGTGGCGGGAACTGGCGGTGAAACCACTCCGAAGGCGGCCTTGCAAGTCCTCTTCTTGGGCACGGCCCCAGTGCCAGGAGAGACATGAGCAACAGTGGAAGGGACCTCCGGTGGAGCGGGAGTGGAAACAGGTCCGCTAGCGCCGGGGCTACCGGTGCTAGAAAGGGCCGCATCCGCCGGAGGCCCAACCTCGTGGCGAGTAGCAGCGCTGTGGCGTACAGCGCTGACCGGCACACTAGGAGGGGTAGAGGGGGAAGGTCCAGCGACGAGAGCGGTGGCTAGGCCGAAGCCAGCGGACGCGATCTCGTACCGGGCCCGGAGGGCTACCTCGTTGTAGCGGAGGCAGTCCACGCAGTTCACCCCCACGGCTGGAGCTGGCGGAGACAGAGCAGCCAGGGCATGTCCTACCCCCTCGCAGACGATGCAAAAAGGGTGAGTGTCCTCCCTTGCGATGAGTCCTCTGCAAGCAGGGTTCCCACACTTCTTGGGCACCATAGCCAGCAAGTGGCTAGGGCTCGGTCCTCTGGGTCGTGGCGCAGACATGCTAGCGAGCTAGCTTAAGCTAAGCTAAGCTAAGCAAGGCTAACGCACAATAGACCGTCGAGAGAAGAAGCGTGAAGGAGAAACAGAGGAAACAAGTGAAAACAAGGAGAATAACTGAAGAAATAGACGTTAAAGTGGGAGAATATTCTAAAGAGGCCTGTGGCCGACTTCCTAGCCGTCGCTTTAAGCTTAAACTTTAAAATATTAATGGCTGAGTTCGCAGTACTCTAGTTGCGGTAAGCAGAGGTGCGGAAAGAGGAAGCTATGCTGGCCCAGGGGGCTTTTATACACTCGGGGGGCGGTGCCCTCGTTTGTGATTGACAGCCCTCCCGACATTTTGTATTTGACGTTCGGGAGCTTATGAGTTTTACTCTGTTGCGCCACCAGATGGCGCTGTTATCCCTTAGGGGGACCCTGTCTGGAGGTTTGACAATAAACGAAGGTTTTAACCAACGAGAGTCATCCCAGCCACTCAGCGGTACATTTGCCCAGCAGCTGTCGGTGGCTTCCTGACGACTCTTTAGCATAATAAAACAACACACGTAGCCGCAGGAACTCATTACGATGGCGCGGTGTGAAACTGTCTGGGCGACGCTTTGTTATGGATTGCTTCTGTTGTTTGGCAGTCTGCTGTCCTCCCTTTGGCCCAATCACCACTGATCTGAAGGGCTCTTTTAAAGTGTGTGTGTGTGTGTGTGTGTGTGTGTGTGTGTGTGTGTGTGTGTGTGTGTGTGTGTGTGTGTGTGTGTGTGTGTGTGTGTGTGTGGTCGCACACGCACGTGGGTATGCATGCGTGAGTGTTATCTGAGTTCTGAATTCCATTCCATTGTCCTCAATTGTCCTTCCTTTATTGAGCACTGCTTTCCACCTCTGCTTCCTGCTTTCTTCACTCATATAAACTGATGATGACTGTTCAAACTACTGGCAAGGGCAAGGACAGCAGACATAACATTCTTGTCCTGTGACTTCAGTCAACTGGAAGGATTAAAGCTTCCACAGCTAGAGCATTGCATTGACCTGTATGTGGTTCCATTCTGTCGGCTAAATCAGCTAAACTTTGCATTGATTCATGGGCACAGTTAATTATAGGGACGATCGTACACAGTCAAATTCATTCATGTGGATAACAGGCCGTGACAATGACAGGCCGTCCATTTGTACTGTGCTGTGTTGATGAACAGTGGTTGTAATGAGATTGACCGTAACCCTGTGTTGACTGGTGGGGGTGGGGTGGGGGGTGGGGGTGCACCTCAAATCATCTTGGCAAACAGCTCGACATGCGAGTGGGGCGAGGCTGAGCTGACTGTTGAACATAATAATGATCACCTGCCTGCCCCCCTATACAGACTCAGCAGCTTTGATGTAGGACCATGAGACATATTACGTTAACACGATGACTGCCAGGGGCCACAAGGTGCCGCTAGAGTGCCAGCCATTCCTCCATAAGCCTTCACTATCACATCCGGGTATCCAGGCAGAACTGGCTTTGTTTTTCACTGCAATGAGTGTTATGAGAGTGAACCGGAGGGAGTTAGCTAACAGTTAGCAATCGGCTGTTTTATTTTTTAGAAGACCGATCTGAAGCTATTCAGCCGCAAAAAAAAAAACGTTTCCGCTGCACTAGGAACACAGTTCAGAGAAAATGACCTCTAAAGATGTGACTTTGTATTGGATTGGGCGGCGGCTTGGATCCAGGGCTAGACCGGGGCTTCGTTGAGGCCTCAGATTATTTAATTCATTTTATTAAAGGAACCGAAAATTTTCGGTTTTTGTAAACCTTAATATGAGTTTTTTTGGGGGGGCTCTAAACTTTATTCTAAACCATTTTCAATGGAATAAATCGTCGCAACATGTACAGTAGCATGGCTCGTTGGAAAGCGGTGGACGAGCCAGGACCACCCACGTCGCTACTAGCAGCTCAGGGTAAGTAAAATAGCAAAAAAAATATATATATATATTGGAATGAAAAAAAGAACCAAAAATATTCGGTTTTATCACTAAAAGAGTTAAGATGATACAAAAATAAGAAGAGTGAGAATCCTTATGATATTGTGAACACACACCTTCGCCCCTTCAACACTCTGCAATGGAGAGGGTGGTGTGGACTATAGCCTCATAAACCGCCTCCTCCTGGAGTGACATTCTATTTGCGCACTAGGAAGGGTTAGTTCCTATAGTGAGCAAATAGAATGTCACTCCAGGAGAAGGCGGTTTACGAGGCTAGGTGTGGACAGCACAGAAGATCTGTGGGTGTGAGCTTCCCTCCATCCAGAATGTACTTAGTTACTTTGCACCACTGTGATGCGTAACCATTATGTTCTGATTCTGATGCGAAACCCTATATTCTTATCTGGGGAGAACATCTTGTGCTAATAGCACATTGACAAGATCACAACCGTTTGTTGTGGCATCTAGGCATTCTCAACTTTCATTTGAAGCCCCCACAGCTGTAGTGCACAATGTATTGATTAGACCACAGACCTGAGAGTTGCTAAATGATTAACTGTTAATCATAGCTGCATGGTCCAAAGCATTCCTGGGAACCGCATGTGTTGAGAAGAATCAGTGTTGTGCAACTTACTTGCGACAGCAGCAGCATGATATTTGAGTGACTGGGGCTTTGAAATGTCTGTGTCTTTTTTAAATAGCCTCCTCCTCAGGACAAACACATACAGTACAGTCTTTTTTTTTTCTTTTCTTTTCTTTCTTTTTGTTAGTTGGTACTTTCAGCTCCACCACTCTTTTTCTTACTGGCAATGGGCTTGGAGTCCATATTTGACAAAGATAACATGACACAAACATCAATTTAATCTCCCCTCTCAGGAATCTCAGCAATAGTCTACTCCTCCTTCTCTCTCACATTGCTGTTCTGTTTACAACTGCACTGGTGATGTGGACGGTGTGGAAAGCGAAACAATTTGTGTCCGACTCTTGATCCTTCCACAAAGAAAAACACTTTGATTACTGACATTTTGACCGATCCAACTAACTGGCGCTCATCCAATGACCAGGCAGGCCAATCAGGCGGCAGGCAGATCAGGGATTTGTCCCGCTCTGGTTCTTTACTTTCATTCTGTCACACTGGTTCTTTACTTTCATTCTGTCACACTCACACACACACACACACACACACACACACACACACACACACACACACACACACACACACACACACACACACACACACACACACATACGCCCGCTCCTCACAAAACCCCTTTCCTTGACATACGTACACAACAGCCCATTGCTCTACCGTCTCCACATTGCCTGTCTATCAGCCCTGCGCGTCTGTGCTTGCATTTCCACCGTGCATGTGTGTGTACAATTGATTGAAAAAGATAAAGAATTTCCCCATGGATATTAATCTAGGTAACCTTCTATCTTCTATATTCTCCAACCCCCTAACTAACCCCTCCTCCTCCTCCGGAGTGTCTCTCCCAACCCTCTCACACTCCGCCATGGAAATCCAATTAGGAACATCTCAACCTAGCTGACAAGCAGCTCCCACTCGCTAAGCCTCTCTCACTCTTTTAGTTGGATGGGGGTCTGATGGATGGGAGGGAGAAATGACTGAATACCGTTCTTTACACTCGTGGTCAGTCATGCGGGCGCACGAACGCAACGCACGCAACGCAACGGAACTCATGCGTGCACGCACGGGGACTGCCCATAAGTCCGAAGGTTCATTAGTCCAAAGGTTCATTCGTCCGAATCTAGTTAGGGTTACAGAGGTTAAGGTTAGGGTTAGGGTTAGTATAGGGTTAGGGTTAGGGTTAGGCATACGCACGCTACGCAACTCACGCAACGCAACGCACGCACATCATCAAAAGTTAAGACGCACTCACTTACAAATAGCTGAACTACCCACATGAAGGTATACCCCACAGTGACCATTGCAGCCTAATACCATGGTGGAAAAATCAATTTTCTACACAAGGCCGCTTCTCTTTTTCATTATAGATTATTCCGAGCTACAGCAGTGGCCAAGACCTGTCATCCAATTTGTAGCCGAGACACGCACACACAGTCACACTCACACACACACACACACACACACACACACACACACACACACACACACACACACACACACACACACACACACACACACACACACACACACACACAGCCAGCCGATCCCTTATTTGTAGCATTCATTAGTTTTCACACAATTTCATCTCCCTCAGCCACTCTACAATTGATCTATGGAGTATAACAGGAGAAACTTTAATGGCCTCCTATATACAACTCTCTTTCTACAACAAAAACTCTCATACAGGAACTACTGACTGTATCACTCCATTTACACCTGGCATGTATGTTCAGAATGGCAGCCCAAATCCTATTTTTGACCCATTTAGATACAAAAAACATGCATCCCTCATAGGTGATTTGAAATGTGATTCAAATCTTATTTCTAAAGCATTGGTTCCCAAACTGGGGGGTGGGAGTATGCAGTTTTGTTTTTAAGTACCAAAAGTAAACGTACAAAATGTTTGAAAATAGCAGATCTACAAGCTCACAAGCTTGTAGATCGGCTATGTTCAAATAGCCTATACTATAGGTATAAAATTGGGCTAAAGTGGTTAATGTATGTTTTGTATCATAATTTATACCCGCAAAGTAACTAGTAAATACAAATTTCAAATAAATGTAGTGGATTAGTTAATTCTTCTGATCCAACATGTGGTGGAGTAGAAGTAAAAGTACAGCACTTAAGTAAATGTACTTAGTTACTTTACACCACTGTATGTAATCTAATCTAATACTTCCAAAGCAGCCTTTTCATTGCCAGCACCTACTTAATAAGTATAATTTACCAGTTAGCCAGTTCAGATGTAACTATCCGCATTTAGATACAATTTAGATACAAAAAACATGCATCCCTCATAGGTGATTTGAAATGTGATTCAAATCTTATTTCTAAAGCATTGGTTCCCAAACTGGGGGGTGGGAGTATGCAGTTTTGTTTTTAAGTACCAAAAGTAAACGTACAAAATGTTTGAAAATAGCAGATCTACAAGCTCACAAGCTTGTAGATCGGCTATGTTCAAATAGCCTATACTATAGGTATAAAATTGGGCTAAAGTGGTTAATGTATGTTTTGTATCATAATTTATACCCACAAAGTAACTAGTAAATACAAATTTCAAATAAATGTAGTGGATTAAAGTTAATTCTTCTGATCCAACATGTGGTGGAGTAGAAGTAAAAGTACAGCACTTAAGTAAATGTACTTAGTTACTTTACACCACTGTATGTAATCTAATCTAATACTTCCAAAGCAGCCTTTTCATTGCCAGCACCTACTTAATAAGTATAATTTACCAGTTAGCCAGTTCAGATGTAACTATCCCTGTTGCTAATCATACAGTTCCTCCCATCACTGAACTGTGCAATAAGTGGGATACTTTAGGTGTCATAAAAAACAAGACCAACACAATTAAACCATACAAAGGGGACTGAATGCTCCCTTTGGATTTAAAAACAGCTCTTGCAACGTTGACGCAAAGTCAGAATATTGAATGTGTAAATGTACACACCAGTCTTACAGATATCTTGGGGGAACGCTTTTCTTCCTTCAGGGGAAGTGCCTAAACATACAGATCTGTTTAAATCCATTACATTCATTAATAAATGAATGCACTGCTGAATAAAAAAGAAAATGTGGTTGTTTTTTTACTATCACACTATGTGTGCGTGCGTGTGTGTTTTGAGCACTAAAACATCATTGGCTTACTGTACTTGTTAAAGCACTGCAAACCCACTTTCCTGTGTCACCATGGTGTACACGCATACACTCAACGCTTTCCCAAAGCTCATTAAACGCCACTTAGAGCCTGATCAGACGATGCCTTTTTGCAGGCTGCATAAAGCAGGGTGCACTGACTGCCCTGGCCTGCCGTTTCATGCAATCTACAAAGCAGAGCCGCTTGGCAGTGCCTTTTCCCCCCCTATTGATGCGCTTTTAACTTGGGCCGTCAAGGATGCCCTGGATCAAGTTGGGGCATCCAGGGCTCTCCTACAAAAAAAATAAAAAGTGTGACACATAAAGCACAGAAACGTTTCACATAAATGTATGAGAATTACAAAAAGATGGCCCCTGCTGCTAATACGCATGCTGGCTGATTGGGTCCTTCGTAGGCTCCATTAGTTGCACACACACACACACACACACACACACACACACACACACACACACACACACACACACACACACACACACACACACACACACACACACACACACATATTCACCTATGGTTATCAATCCGTTTGTGTGCATTCCTGTGCTGCTAATTCCCTCAAATCATCCCTCATCATCTCTATCTGTCCCTTTTAAATGCTCTACCGACTCCTCTCCCTGACATCCCTCACACAAGCCTTTTCTGGGGTTTCCCTTCCATGTTCAGAGTTTTGTTTAGTGCACAGTGCCCCAAACCTTTCCTTGTCAACACTGTTTCCTCTCTCCTGTGTGATATTACTGACTTTTACACACTCTTTTGAATCAGTTTCTCACCGTCCCTTTGGGAGGTAATGAGCCTCTCTTTGTAAGCAGCTCAAAGTTGAAGATTATTTTCATTCAGTGAGTTAGTTTCATACAGATAACAGCTCTACCCCCCTTACATTCAATATACGTGATTATTTAGAGTGATGCAATGTTAGACACACAGGGACACGAATAAGAGAAGATTTGTCAACATTTGTCTATTTTTTTAAATAGCAGTTCTAAGCTCACAACGTGTCAGCTATTTTTGAATAAAATTTAACTGTTTGTCATTTTGCTGGGGACGCCCTTTTTTTGTTTTAGATATTTTTGGGGGCCTTTTTCTGCCTTTATTTATACAGTAGATAGTCAGGAAACAGGGAGAGAGAGAGATGGAGAGTGACCCGCAGCAAAGGTTGTCGGGAGCAGGACTTGAACTCACGACTTGCTGCAGGCTGCATGCGCAGAGCCTACATGTGGTATGCGCCATTGCGCCTGGACCACTAGGCCAGCGGGCGGCAGTACTTTGAGGGTTGAAGCATTAACTATAGTCAGTGGGTCAATCTACATATTGCCCAGATAGTGTCCACCTTCTTCCACCTCCGTGCATTTACTCAGTACACATCAGCTGAATTGCAGGCCAGTTAATAAGCACAATGCAAATGCTCAGTGTCATTGTGTGCATTGACTGGTTAATATAGACTATTCACTAGAGTCAGTCAATAGTAAATGCAGTGTGTGCATTTACTATTATCTCACAACCGCGAGCCTTTGTGCCCACTCATGCACACACTCTAGTAAATAGGAGCATTGTCCCATTATAATCTCCAACAATAGAGATGTGCGTTGTGGGACAAAGAAAATGAATGGTGAACCTTCAAGAAGGTCCACGGGAGTCATTAGAGGTGATACACAGATGACTGATGTGAATT
This sequence comes from Nannobrachium achirus, assembly GCF_963921795.1. Taxonomy (NCBI): domain Eukaryota; kingdom Metazoa; phylum Chordata; class Actinopteri; order Myctophiformes; family Myctophidae; genus Nannobrachium; species Nannobrachium achirus. Next base: position 30,251,453 of record NC_137812.1, on the reverse strand, counting down.
ATGTTGATATATTGACAAAGTTATATCCACACACACACACACACACACACACACACACACACACACACACACACACACACACACACACACACACACACACACACACACACACTCACACACACACACACACACACACACACAGTCACACACACACACACACACACACACACACACACACACACACACACACACACACACACACACACACACACACACACTCATGGATGCAAAGTCACTTGGGACCATAAGTAAAATCCCTGATCGAGATGAGAATAGATTGTTCATTAGTCTTGAAGAGGGTACTCTCTACAGTTCACGCGCACACACACACACACACACACCAAAGCAATCTAAAGGAGATTTATAGCAGGGCAGCCAATTAATAATCAATGCAACATTTTCTCACATGTTCATCAATCACCATTTAGTCGCGATTATACGTAGATTCTGAGAGCCACTCACATTATGAACCCATCCAAAGTCCCCAGATGAAGGGGATGCTCAGTGTCCCCTCCTGTGAGTTATGGCCCAATACTGAAGAACAGAAGACTGAATTCTGAGGATGTGTATCCACATCATAATGCATTTCATGCATTATGATTATGTCTTGTACTTTGTGTATTGTATGAGGGTTGTTATGTAACCCTCAGGGACTCCGCACACCCTCTTGTCTACTGTAGCATCAGTAGTGTTCATTTTGCTTTTGTTTTAGGCGTAGTCTTTTTAACAAAATGTCCTTTAGTTTTAGTCATATTTTTTCATCTGATATGTTTTAGTTTTAGCCTAGTTTTAGTCGACTGAAATCATTTGTGATCATCTATTTTCACTATTTTCTAACATTCAATATTAAATATTCAGCATTGGCAGTGCATTGATATTAAAAAGAAAATGTACTTTGTGATTTGTACTCTTGCATACTTGAGTACCGCATATACTCTAATCCTCACCACTGCCAGGGAGTTAAAACAATGAGGGGAGCTGTATTGGCTGTGCTCTTCCTGAATTCCACCCTCATCTCAACACATTCCACGTTTTTTTCTGGTTGCACCAGGAAGCCGTGTCGTCAAACCATCTGTAGTTTTGTCTCCATTGGAGATTAGACCAAGGAATGAGGGCTGTGTAAACTAAAGGAGCTTTAGTCATGTGTGGCTAAGTGTAGCTATTGTGTAGAGAGAGAAGACCAGCGGAGAGAGCACACAGATCCGTTGCCAAGACGTACTTATCAAGCCACACCACACGCACTGCCGCCTTGACGCCTATGGTAGGAATTCAGTGATCCACTTGCTGGTTTAACCAGGCATGCACGCCTGGACTTGTCACAGAGCAAAGCTAGGATCATGGTATTGATTGCACAGCTAAAGTCCATAAACAGAGGTTCTGCATGCATGGCACAATATTCCAGGGATGTGAAGATGCTGGAGGATTTAGTGTATAGGCCCCCATGATGATTGTGTCGCCTACATATCTGTTGGCTCTATAGGAATGCAACGATTCACTCAACCTACGATTCGGTTCAATGCACGATACTCTGGGTTTCACGACACGACATGCAACGCATTGTCTGCTCGTAGATCTGCTAAATTCAGGCTAGGTCACATTATGTATAGCGTTCATTTTTGTAATCTTTATTTTTGTAACATCAGTAGTTGATATCTGGTGGTTATTACAATTTGTAATGTAATATAAATGTGGGGTAAATATGTGTCTTTTATTAATTTAATTTCTTTTTTTTAGGTATTAGAAAGACGTTAAATTGACACTTCACTGTTATCACCACAGTCTATGTCCATTCACATCAGGTTAGAGTTTCACTTTCAAAATGCAAATAAATGTTGTATCCACGAGTAATATAAAAAGACCTCCTCCCTCTGTGTAATGCCTCCAACATTTGCTTTGCACTTTTAGTATTTAAAATTCTGATCCTTGGCCACATTTCATTCCCTTAAATAGCTAGGTCATTACCTTTGTACAGCTTCTTTTCCACGCACCAGAGGATTTTACAAGTAGGCCTGTTAATTACTGCCTCTAGTTTATAATTCCACCAAGAAAACCTGTGTGGGATTTCGGATGTCGGATATCTTACATTTCAGAGCCACGACCCCAAGGTCCCAGTGGTCAGCGGAGATAGGATATCACTTGAATTAATGTGGTTAGAATGCCACTGGTAAAATGAAGTAGCCTATTTAAAGCCTTCCCTTCTCTGGAAAATACTTCATTTTACTGCTGTTATTATGAGGTTATCGCTACCCTTTATCCCCTTTGAAATCCCTCTGAGAACCAGATGTATTTCACACGATCAAAGTCTGTTTCCTGGAGACAGATGGGCTCTAAACAAGACCTCACAAGGGTAATAATGCTATATCCTGCAATCAAAAAGGGAAGCACTCAATGCCATGGGATTCAGAGCTCTCAAGGCATGTTAACATTAGGGCATATGCTAAAGTGTGCTTTCCTGCTGCCTCCAAATAAACCACATCGTTTTAAAGCAGTGAAAATCAGGATACTGGATACAGATTGCACTAATACAGCTGTTGCTATAGGGAAATAGCTCATGGTACCTCATAGTACACTCATACTGTAGTATCTTCCTTGTTGGAAGCTTGTATATATTTTTGTGTTATCATTTTAGCTTCAATGTCTTACTGTACCATATGCTGTTTACATTTCTGACTAATAAAGTATTCAACCAATCAAAAATTGTGTGAATGCTGCGCAAGGACAACAAGTAATACTAGTCTAAGGAGAGGAAAAAAGCATGAAAAAACACACCTTGAAATTAATATAACCAGTAAGACTCCCTAATCGGGAGATAAGCGACCGTCAGGTCGCAGCGTGATTTTAGAGCAAAATGTGTAGGAGCCATGTCCAAAAATGTGTTTGAAAAAATCGGCCAGATGGTGGCGCTATATGGGTCAGATCCATGTTGATGACATGAGTGTAGACATACTGTGTACCGATTTACGTGATTTTAGGGCAAATTCTGTAGGAGCAGTGTCCAAAAATGTTTTTAAAAAAATCGGCCTGATGGTGGCGCTATATGGGACAGATCCATGTTGATGACATGAGTGTAGACATACTGTGTACCGATTTGCGTGATTTTAGGGCAAAATCTGTAGGAGCAGTGTCCAAAAATGTGTTGGAAAAAATGGGCCTGATGGTGGCGCTATATGGGACAGATTCACGTTGACGGCTCTCTTGGCGACGCTGAGGCGGACGCGTGGGTACCGGCCCCGGCTCTCCCGGTCGCTCCTAGCCCAAGTTACGGCATTTTATGTGTGCTGCAGTGGCGGGGGTCCTCCACTAGGGGCATCCATTCTGGAGCACCAGGAGTCGGTGGTCCCCAGGAATTCCCCGTGAACAGCCCTGTTTGGGTGGTCATTTGGTCATTTTTGCACTTTTTGGCGGCGGTGGAAGGGGGTCCCTGGGGGTCCCTGGAGCTCCGGGGGTCCCTGGTGGGGTGGAGGTTGTGGATTGGCAGGCAAGGAGTGTGTGTGCAAAGTTTGGCATGGATTGGGGTAACGGTGGCGGAGATATGAGTTGGGGAAAAGTGTGACATGACGGACAGACTGACAGACTGACTGACAGACAGCCGGTGGAGGTTTTGGTAGTAACTGCGACCTGACGGTCGCAATAAGAACACTGTAATGAAAAAAGGACCTGTTCCTGAGTGATATCTAAAACTATGCTTGAATTGAACATAAAGGCACAGTGTTTAATCATTTCAATAGTACACCATCAAATAAGCAGCAGGACTTTATACCTGGTCACTGTTCCTCTCTAACTGGACTATTCTTCTATACACCATAGAATCACAACTGAATCACAAGGTTGTTTAAGTAAGAGCATACAGAACTGCATTAGAATGAGATGGCAGATGGAAGGCGAGTGGTACTCACTTCGCATGGTATCAAACAAGACACACACATCTCCTTGTGTGGGCCGTTCTGTCCATGACATCAGCTGTGGTGATGTCGGTCTCTGCGTACTTTCTATGCCGGAACATACAGTAGAGACCTATACACACAAATCCACAAAGAAATACTACAGTAAAAGCTTTAGAAAAAATAGTTCGGGGGAATAAGGAGTGGATGACAGGATGGCAACTGCTGTCTGAATGGACATTCAGCGGTGAAGAGCGAAATAATGAGGCCACAAAGAGAGAGAGAGCATGAAAGCGACAGGGTGGGGGAACGTTTTTTTTTTAGTTCTTAGTTTTCAAAGGGATTTCAATATTGCCACTTTAGAATTGCTGGCTTTTATAGTTTCATAGATATTGGAACAGGCATAACTACCTTATTTCAACATTTGAGCACCTGGTCATCAGACTTGATTGAATGTGGCAAATATGTTGAAGAATAATATTCCAGGCTTCAAGAAAGGATACTGAAGGGTGGCCAAACCATCAGACAAATTGGAAGCAGCGCAATGGATTTTGAACTTGAAATGTGCGCAAGTAAAGCGCAAATCTCCTCCCTTCCTCCCTCTATATCTGGAAAATGTAGTGTGGCATTTTGTCCTCACTATGACAAACATGACATTACATAGTCTAAAGCAATGGTTCTCAAAGTGGATTTTGGGGACTCTGTGGGTTCCTTTAGGAAGGTCTAAATTGACTCTTACAAGTGTGTAACTAACAGTATACAAATGGAACAAAATGTTGTACACTGTCAGAGTTAAGGGAAGACCTTGAAATGTAAAAGTTTGAGAACCAATGGTCTAAAGGCCAATTCATAGTCTAGATGTAGCATACACATACCAGACTAAAATAGTGTTGGACCTCATAAAGCCGTCTGGGCATGTCCACGCATCGCAAAGCTCCCATTGCATTGTCAACAAATGCAATGGATTTTCTTTCAGGGCAACAATTGCTCACACTACATTACATATCAATATTCTTTTACAGTTCTATTTTCCGTTCATTTTATTTAATTTTTTTGTCTAAAGACAAAACAGATTTTCACAGTGCATGTTGACACCAAACTGTTTCATGTTACTGTACAGTATGTACAATTGTGAGCAATTGTTGCCCTGAAAGGAAATCCATTGCATTTGTTGACAAGTACAAATCATGGCTGGATTGTGAAAAGGCAAACGACTGTGGGCTGTCTATCCCTGGCCTGTTTGCACACTGTACAGAATGTGCCCTGTAGCCTACTGGACTCTACTTAAAGGAGTACCACTCATTTTCAACCTTGAACTACCTGTAGCCTACAGTATGTGAGTTGTTGTGTTGAAATAAGAAAAAAGTCCCCCCCTTCTTTGTTGCCTAGAACTGGAGGATTATCGATTGGGTGCCATGGCATTGGTCTGACATTTCATTGTTCCTACATCCTGTTAGTCCGAATCTGGTGATTGTTAACCTGGTGAAAATTCTATGCCTAAACCTGAACCTAACCCTAACCCTAACCCCAGTAAACTATGCCTAAACCTAACCCTAAAACCTAACCTAACCAAATTAGGACTAATGAGATGTTGGACTAATGAGATGAAGGAGTTATGGGCAGTCCCCCAACGATTGTGGGATCAGTGACATCATGAAGGTGTACTCAAAGCGTACACCTTCATGGACCTTTTTCTTATTTTCACACAACCACTCTAAGGTATATTAATGACATAGTTCAATGTTGAAAATGAGTTATTCCCCTTAAAGCAGTAGCAACACCCAAAAAAGTATATGTCAAAATCAATAAGCAATATATGTGCGCAACCCTCCCAGCTTATAGGTCCGGCATGAGATTTACATGCCGGACCTATGTCCGTCACCTGTCACCTCAAATGCATTTTTTATTCTAAGCTATTTATCCTTAATTAAACTTTCACATTTCCCCCTCAATGTCCCTTCCCGCAATGGAAAAGGACCATGGATGAAATAAAACCGAGTTGCATTCATAAATCACCACAATTGTTGTTAGAAAAATGGTTGGCTGATCTGATTGACTCCCATGCTCACCACGTCAGTTGCAGCGGACTCTGTAAATAACACATCACGTCAAAGTAGCCGTCACTGTTTTAACCTGATGGAAATATATGCTTCCCCAAGAGAGAGAGATGGGGGGGAGGGGGAGGGGGGGGGGGGGGGGGGGGGGGAATTCATGAGCTCCTAATCATTTACAAATCAAGCACTGGCTGTGTAATCTGCAAAGTGTGATTGTTAAGTCCTTGTGTCAAATGAATCATCATTCAAATCAAAATAATAGTTTCCTTTATACAGCTGTATTAAGCTGTTAAAAGATATACTTCAGTGTTTATTGCTTTGTGAGCTTTGATGGGATTAAGGACACCGAGTGATTGGCAGATCAGAAGAAAGGAGACATACCCTGTCTATTTAATATCACAGTACTGTCAGCTCTGGTGGAGGACAGGACCAGTGGTGGTAAAAGTAATCATTTATTAATGTATTTTACTTGTGGTGCCATAGTTTTGTCCTTTTTCTGTTTTGTAGC